>NW_022312115.1:529872-551432 GCF_002776525.5 Piliocolobus tephrosceles | reverse complement strand
CATAAGGCACAATTTGAACACTGTTCCTGTAAAACCAAAAGAGTGATATTCGGAGCCCATTGAAGTCTACGGCAAAATTGAAATGCCCAATACAAAACAGAAAGAAGCACTCTAAGAAACTGCTCTCTGACATGTCCATTTTTACACAGGGTTAAAGCGTACTTAACATTTCCCTGTTTGAAAGTCAGTCTTTGAGTGTTCTGCGACGGGATAGTAAGTGAAAACCAGAGGCCTGTGACAAGCAAGGAAATGTCTTCCATCGAAAATTGGAGAGAAACTTTCTGCGCAGTCTTTTGTAATGTTTGTATTCATCTCATAGTGTTAACTCATTCTTTAGATTGAACAGTTTGAAATCACAGTTTCTGTGGAATCTGAGACAGGACATTTGGAAACTTTCTTTGGAATATCCTGAAAAAGAAGTAACCTCAGAGATAAACCAGAAGGAAGGTTTCTGTGAAACTACACTGTGTCACATGAATTCCACTCACACAGTTAAGGTTCTCTTTTCATTGAGCACTATCATAACACAGTTTTTGTTTAGTCTGCGAAAGGATATACAGGAACGTTTTGAGGCTTACAGTGAGAAAGGAAACGTCTTCAGATAGAAAATGGAGACAATCTTTCTGGGGAGCTGCTTTGTGACACGTGCATTCCACTCACAGAATTCCACTCACAGAATGACGGGTGCATTCCACCTTCAAAATGACATGTGCATTCCACTCAACTTTATTCTCCTAGAGGATTCCGGAATCTGTTTGGAGAAGAAGCTACCAAGAGATATTCGGGAGTATAGGGATGGCTATGGTGAAAAAGGAAATATCCTCAGACAAAAACTGCAAAGAAGATTTCTGTGAAACTGCTTTGTGTGAGATATATTTATTCATATCTTGCATAGTTAAAACTTTTCTTATATTATGCTGTTTTTAAACTCCGTCATTGGAAGGATCTGCGAAGGGACATTCGGGAGCACATTCACGCCTATGGTGAAAGAAGAGGTATCTTCAGATAAAAAGTGGAGAGAAGATTTCTGAGAAACGACTTTGTGATGTATGCATTGCACTCAGGGAGTTATACCTCTTTTCTCACAGGGCAGTGTTCGAACATTGTTCCTGTGAATCTGAAAAAGTGATATTTTAGAGCGCATTGAGGACTATGGCGAATACTGAAATATACTGAAATAAAATCGAGGAAGAAGCATTCAAAGAATCTGCTCTCTGATATGTGCATTCACTTCACAGGGTTAATGCTTACTCTATGTTGTCAAGTTTCGAAACCCTGTCTTTGAAGGATCTGTGAAGGGATATTTAGTGACGCCCGGAGGCTTGTGGTGAGCAAGAAAACGTCTTCTGATGAAACCTGCAGAGAAACTCTCTGAGCAACAGCTTTGTGATGTGTGTAATCATATCATAGAGTTAATCCGTTGTATGGATTGAAAAGCTTGAAATCACTGTTTTTGTGGAATCTGAGGGAGGACATTTGGGAACGATCCTTAAAACATGGAGAAAGAAATATCCTCGGGTAAAATCCAGAAGGAAGCTTTCTGTGAAACTGCTCTGTGACGTCTTAATGGCTCTCATTCAGTTAAGCCCTTTTTTTATTGAGCAGTTTTCTAACCCTGTGTATGCTTAGCGTTTGACGGGATATTCAGAAGCACTTGAGGTTTACTGTGGAAATGAACATCTGTTCAGACCAAAATTGGAGAGAAGCTTTCCGAAGAACTGCCTTGTGATGCGTGCATTCCACTCA
This sequence comes from Piliocolobus tephrosceles, assembly GCF_002776525.5. Lineage (NCBI taxonomy): Eukaryota > Metazoa > Chordata > Mammalia > Primates > Cercopithecidae > Piliocolobus > Piliocolobus tephrosceles. The sequence goes on along the minus strand of NW_022312115.1, from coordinate 549,686 downwards.
GAGTGTTATACCTCTCTTCTCATACAGCGTCGGGGAAACCCTTTTGGAGAAACAGGTACCAAATGATATTCGGGAGCATGTTGGTGCCGATGGTGAAAAAGGTAATAGCCTCGGACTAAAACTGGAAAAACCTTTCTAGGAAAATACTCTGGGATATATGTAAATGTCTCACATAGATAATGCTTTCTTTACATTATGCAGCTTGGAAACTGTCATGGACTGATCCACAAAGAGACCTTCAGGAGCACTTTGAGGACTATGGTGAAAAATGAAACATCTTCAGATTAGAATGGGAAAGAAGCTTTCTGTGAATCAGCTTTTTGCCATGTTTATTCACCTCACATAGACGAAGCTTTCTTTACATTACACAGCTTAGAAACTCCCTTGTTGGTCGATCCACGAAGGGATATTTGGGATCATAATCGGGCCTATAGTGAAAAAGGAAATATAGTCAGATCAAAACGGGATAGAAGCTTTCTGAGAAACTGCTTGGTGACGTGTGCATTGCACTCATTCAGTTTTAGCTTTCTTCTCATAAGGCATAATTTAAACACTGTTCCTGTAAAACCAAAAGAATGATATTCGGAGCACATTGAAGTCTATGGCAAAATTTGAATATCCAATAAAGAACAGAAAGAAGTACTCAAAGAAACTCCTTACTGACATGTCCATTTTTACACAGGGTTAAAGCTTACTCTACATTTCACAGTTTGAAATTCTGTCTTTGCGGGTTCTGCGACGGGATAGTAAGTGGCAACCAGAGACCTGTGTTGAGCAAGGAAATGTCGTCCATTGAATACTTGAGAGAAGCTTTCTGCGCATCTCTTTTGTGAAGTTTGTGCTCATCTCATGGAGTTAAATCATTCTTTGGATTGAGTAGTTTGAAATCACTGTTTCTGTGGAATCTGCGAAATGACATTTGGAAACGCTCTTTAGAATATCCTAAAAAAGAAATAGCCTCAGAGAGAAAGGAGAAGGAAGCTTTCTGTGAAACTGCGCATGTCACTTGAATTCTGCTCACACAGTTAAGCTTCCCTTTTCATTCAGCAGTAGCATAACACTGTTTTTGTTTAGTCTGCGAAGGGATATTCAGGAGCACATTGAGGCTTATGGTGAGAAAGGAAACGTCTTCAGATAGAAACTGGAGAGAAGATTTCTGAGGAGCTGCTTTGCAACCTGTGTATTCCACTCACAGAATTCCACTCACAGAATGACGTGTGCATTCAACTCACCTTTCTTCTCCTAGAGGATTCCGAATCCCTTTTGGAGAAAAAGCTACCAAGAGACATTTGGGAGTATAGGGATGGCTATGGTGTAAAAGGAAATATCCTCAGACAAAAACTGAAAGAAGATTTCTGTGAAACAGCTTTGTGTTAGATATTTTCATTCATCTCGCATATTTAAAACTTTTCTTATATTACACAGTTTGGAAACTCCATCAGCACGGATCCTCAAAGAGACATTCGGGAGCACATTCAGGCCTATGGTGAAAGAGGAGATATCTTAAGATAAAAAGTGGATAGAAGCTTGCTAAGAAACGACTTTGTGATGTATGCATTCCACTCAGGGAGTTATACCACTTTTCTCAAAAGGCAGCATTTGAACACTGTTCCTGTGAAACCGAAAATGTGATATTTCAGAGCGTGTTTAGGACTATGCCCAATTGTGAAATATACTGACATAAAATCGAGGAATAATCATTCCAAGAATCTGCTCTCTGATATGTGCATTCACGTCACAGAGTTAATGCTTACTCTATGTTGCCCAGTTTAAAAACTCTGTCTTTGAAGAATCTGTGAAGGGATATTTAGTAAGGCCTGGAGGCTTGTGGTGAGCAAGGAAACGATTTCTGAGGAAACCTGCAGAGAAACTTTCTGAGCAACTGCTTTACGATGTGCGTATTTGTCTCATAGAGTTAAACCATTCTTTGGATTGAACGGCTTGAAATCACTGTTTTTGTGGAATCTGAGGAAGGACATTTAGGACTGATCCTTAGAACATGGAGAAAGAAATATCCTCGGGTAAAATCCAGTAGGAAGCTTTCTGTGAAACAGCTCAGTGTCATCTTAATGGCTCTCATTCAGTTAAGGCCCTCTTTTCATTGAGCAGTTTTTAACCCTATGTATGCTTAGCATATGACGGGATTTTCGGGAGCACTTTGAGGCTTACGGTGGAAAAGGAAATATGTTCAGACAGAAAATGGAGAGAGCTTTCCAAGGAACTGCCTTCTGATGTGTGGATTCCACTCACAGTGTTATACCTCTCTTCTCCTACAGCGTAGGGGAAATCCTTTTAGAGAAACAGGTACCGAGTGATATTCGGGAGCATGTTGGTGCTGATGGTGAAAAGGGAAACAGCCTCAGACTAAAACTGTAAAAAACTTTCTAGGAAACTACTCTGTGATATGTGTAATCATCTCACATATATAATGCTTTCTTTACATTACGCAGCTTGGAAGCTGTCATGGACTGATCCACGAAGGGATCTTTGGGAGCACTTTTAGGACTACGGTGAAAAACGATATATCTTCGGATAAAATGGGAAAGAAGCTTTCTGTGAATCAGTTTTTTGCTATGTTTATTCATCTCACATAGATGAAGCTTTCTTTATATTACACAGCTTGGAAACTCCCTCATAGATGCATCCGCAAAGGGATACTTGGGATCACATACAGGCCTGTAGTGAAAAAGGAAATATAGTCAGATCAAAACGGGAGAGAAGCTCTCTGAGAAACTGCTTGGTGACGTGTGCATTCCACTCAGGGAGTTATAGCTTTCTTCTCATAAGGCACTTCTCAAATCTTACTGTTCCTGTAAAACCAAAGAGTGATATTCGGAGCACATTGAAGACGATGGTAAAACTGAAATGTGCAAAAAAAAAAAAAAAAAAAAAAAAAAAAAACCAGAAAAAAGCACTCGAAGAAACTGCTCTCTGACATGTCCATTTTAACACAGGGTGAAAGCTTATTCTACGCTTCCCAGTTTGAAAGTCTGTCTTTGAGGGTTCTGCGAAGGGTTAGTAAGTGGCAAAAGGAGGCCTGTGTCAAGCAAGTAAATGTCTTCCATCGAATATTTGAGAAGAGCTTTCTGTGCAACTCTTTTGTGAAGTTTGTGCTCATCTCATAGAGTTAAATCATTCTTTGGATTGAGTAGTTTGAAATCACTGTTTCTGTGGAATCTGCAAAATGACATTTGGAAACGCTCTTTAGAATATCCTGAAGAGAAATAACCTCAGAGAGAAACCAGAAGGAAGCTTTCTGTGAAACTGCTCTGTGTCTCGTGAGTTCGGCTCACATTGTTAAGCTTCTCTTTTCATTGAGCAGTATCATTACACTGTTTTTGTTTAGTCTGCGAAGGAATATTCAGGAGCGCTTTGAGGCTTACGGTGAGAAAGGAAACATTTTCAGATAGAAACTGGAGAGAAGTTTCTGAGGAGCTGCTTTTTGACGTGTGCATTCCACTGACAGAATTCAACTCACAGAATGACGTGTGCATTCCACTCACAGAATGACGTGTGCATTCCACTCACCTTTCTTCTCCTAGAGGATTCTAGAATCCCTTTTGAAGAAACAGCTACCAAGAGACATTCAGGAGTATAGGGATGGCTATGGTGAAAAAGGAAATATCCTCAGACAAAATTGGAAAGAGAATTTCTGTGAAACTGCTTTGTGTTAGATATATTTATTCATCTCGCAGAGTTAAAACTTTTCTTATATTACGCAGTTTGGAGACTCCACCATGCACAGATCCACGAAGGGACATTCGGGAGCACATTCAGGCCTACTATGAAAGAGGTCATATGTTCAGAAAAACAGTGGAGAGAAGCTTTCTGAGAAACAAATTTGTGATGTATTTACTCCACTCAGGGAGTTATACCTCTTTTCTCACAAGGCAGTGTTTGAACACTTTTCCTGTGAACCCGAAACACTGATATTTCAGAGCACATTGAGGACTAACGTGATTAGTGATATGTACTAAAATAAAATCTCGCAAGAATCATTCCAGGGATCTGCTTTCTGATATGTTCATTCAATTCACAGAGTTAATGCTTACTTTAAGTTGCTCAGTTTCAAAATTCTGTCTTTGAATAATCTGTGAAGGGATATTTAGTGACGCCCAGAGGCTTGTGGTGAGCAAGGAAACGTTTTCCAAAGAAACATGCAGAGAAACTTTTTGAGCCACTGCTTTGTGAAGTGTGTATTCATCTCATAGAGTTAAAACGTACTTTCAATTGAACAGCTTGAAATCACGGCTTTTGTGGAATATGAGGGAGGACATTTGGGAACAATCCTTAGAACATGGAGAAAGAAATATCCTCAGGTAAAATCCAGAAGGAAGCTTTCTGTGAAACTGCTCTGTGTCGTCTTAATGGCTCTCACTCCATTAAGCCCCTCTTTCATTGAGCAGTTTTCTAACGCTGTGAATGCTTAGCATGTGACAGGATCTTCCGGAGCACTTTGAGGCTTACAGTGAAAAAGGAAATACGTTCAGACCAAAACTAGAGAGAAGCTTTCCGAGGAACTGCCTTGTGACGTGTGCATTCCACTCACAGTATTATATCTCTCTTCTCATACAGCGTCGGGGAAACCCTTTTGGGGAAACAGGAACCAAGTGATATTTGGGAGCACATTGGTGCCAATGGTGAAAAGGGAAATTGCCTCAAACTAAAACTGGAAAAAGCTTTCTAGGAAACTAATCTGTGATATGTGTAATCATCTAACGTAGATAATGATTTCTTTACATTACGCAGCTTGGAAACTGTCATGTTCGGATCCAGGAAGTGACCTTCAGTAACACTTTGAGGACTGTGGTGAAAAACGAAATATCTTCAGATAAAAATTGGAAAGAAGCTTTCTGTGAATCTGCTTTTTGCTATGTTTATTCATCTCACATAGATGAAGCTTCCTTTACAATACACAGCTTGGAAACTCCCTCTTGGATGGATCCATGAAGGGATATTTGGGATCACATTCGGGCCTATAGTGATATAGGAAATATAATCAGATAAAACCGGGAGAGAAGCTTTCTGTGAAACTGTTTGGTGACGTGTGCATTCCACTCAGGTGAAATAACTTTCTTCTCATAAGGAACAATTTGAAAACTATTCCTGTACAACCAAAAGAGTGATATTCGGAGCACATTGACTACTATGGCAAAATTGAAATGTCCAATAACAAACAGAAAGAAACACTCGAAGAAACTGCTCTCTGACATGTCCATTTTGACACAGGGTTAAAGCTTATTCTACATTTCCCAGTTTGAGAGTTGGTCTTTGAGGGTACTGTGAAGGGATAGTAAGTGGCAAACTGAGGTCTGTGTCAAGCAAGGAAATGTCTTCCGTCGAATATTTGAGAGAAGCTTCCTGCGCAACTCTTTTGTGAGATTTGTGTTCATCTCATAGAGTTAAATCATTCTTTGGATTGAGTAGTTTGAAATCACTGTTTCTGTAGAATCTGAGAAAGGACATTTGGAAACACTCTTTAGAATACCCTGAAAAAAAATAACCTCAGAGAGAAACCAGAAGGAAGCTTTCTGTGAAACTGCTCTGTGTCACATGAATTCCGCTCACACAGTTAAGCTTCTCTTTTCATTGAGCAGTAGCATAACACTGTTTTTGTTTAGTCTGTGAAGGGATATTCAGGAGTGCTTTGAGGCTTATGGTGAGAGAGGAAATGTCTTCAGATAGAAACTGCAGAGAAGCTTACATAGGAGGTGCTTTGTGACGTGTGCATTCCACTCACAGAATTCCACTCTCAGAATGATGTGTGCATTCCACCACCTTTCTTCTCCTAGAGGATTCTGGAATCCCTTTTGGAGAAAAAGCTATGAAGAGACATTCAAAGTATAGAGATGTTTATGATGAAAAAGGAAATATCCTCAGGCAAAAGCTGGAAAGAAGATTTCTGTGAAACTGCTTAATGTTACAAATATTTATTCATCTCGCATAGTTAAAACTTTTCTTATATTACACAGTTTGAAGACTCCGTGATGCTCGGATCCACGAAGGGACTTTCGAGAGCATATTCAGGACCACGGTGAAGGAGGAGATATCTTCAGATAAAAACTGGATAGAAGTTTTCTAAGAAACAAATTTGTGATGTATGCATTCCACTGAGGGAGTTATACCTTTTTTCTCACAACGCAGTGTTTGAACAATGTTTCTGTGAAACCGAAAAAGTGATATTTCGGAGTGCACTCAGGACTATGGCGAATAGTGAAATATACTGAAATAAAATCGGGTAAGAAGCATCCCAAGAATGTGCTCTCTGATATGTGCATTCACTTCACAGGGTTAATGCTTACTCTATGTTGCCCAGTTTCGAAACTCTGTCTTTGAAGAATCTGTGAAGAGACATATAGTGATGCATGGAAACTTGTCTTGAGCAAGGAAACGTCTTCCAGGGAAACCTGCAGAGAAACTTTCTGAGCAACTGCTTTGCAGTGTGTGTATTCATCTCACGGAGTTAAACTGTTCTTCGGATTGACCAGATAGAAATCCCTATTTTTTTGAAATCTGAGGAAGGACATTTGGGAACAATCCTTAGAACATGGAGAAAGTAATATCCTCAGGTAAAATCCAGAAGGAAGCTTTCTGTGAAACTGCTCTGTGTCATCTTAATTCCTCTCACTCAGTTAAGCCTCTCTTTTTATTGAGCAGTTTTCTAAACCTGTGTATGTTTACCGTGTGACGGGATATTCGGGAACACTTTGAGGCTTACGGTGAAATAGAAAATATGATTACGGCGAAGCTGGAGAGATGCTTTCCGAGGAACTGCTTTGTGACTTGTGCATTCCATTCACAGTGTTATACCTCTCTTCTCATACAGCGTCGGGGAAACCCCTTTGGAGAAATGGTACCAAGTGATATTCGGGAGCATGTTGATGCTGATGGTGAAAAGGGAAATAGCCTCAGACAAAAACTGGAAAGAAGTATCTAGGAAACTACTCTGTGATATATGTAATCATTTGACATAGATTAAGCTTTCTTTACATTATGCAGCTTGGAAACTGTCATGGATGGATCCAGGAAGGGCCCTTCGGGAGAACATACAGGACTATCATGAAAAAGGAAATGTCTTCAGTAAAAACTAGAAAGAAGCTTTCTGTGAGTCTGCTTGGTGCTATGTTTATTCACCTCAAATACATGAAGCTTTCTTTACGTTACACAGCTTGGAAACTACCTCGAGCATGGATCCGTGGAGGGATATTTGGGATCACATTCAGGACTATGGTGAAATAGGAAATATAGTCAGATAAGAACTGGAGAGAAGATTCCTGAGAAACTGCTTGGTGACGTGTTCATTCCACTCAGGATGTTATAACTTTCTTCTCATAAGGCACAGTTTGAACACTGTTCCTGTAAAACCAAAACAGTGATATTCGGAGCACATTGCAGATTATGCCAAAAAGTGAAACATCGTCCAGTAAAAAGCAGAAAGAAGGACTTGAAGAGACTGCTCTCTGACCTGTCCATTATTCACAGGGTTAAACTTACTCTACATTTCTCATTTTGAATGTCTGTCTTTGAGGGTTGTGCGAAGGGATAGTAAGTGGCAACCGTAGGACTGTGTCGAGCAAAGAAATGTCTTCCATCGAAAATTGGAGAGAATCTTTATGTGCAACTCTTTTGTGATGTTTGTATTCATCAAATAGAGTTAAATCATTCTTTGGATTCAACAGTTTGAAATCACTTTTTCTGTGGAATCTGAGAAAAGACATTTGTAAACGCTCTTTGGAATATACTGTAAAATAAATACCCTCAGAGAGACACCAGAAGGACGCTTTCTGTGAATGTGCTCTACATCACGTGAATTCCGCTCACACAGTTAAGCTTCTCTTTTCATTCACCAGTATCATAACACTGTTTTTGTTTTGTCTGCGAAGGGATATTCTGGAGTGCTTTGAGGCTTACAGTGAGAAAGGAAACGTCTTCAGGTAGAAACTGGAGAGTAGCTTCTGAGGACCTGTTTTGTGACGTGTGCATTCCACTCACAGAATTTCACTCACAGAATGATGTGTGCATTCCACTCACAGAATGAAGTGTGCATTGCACTCACCTTTCTTCTCCTTGAGGATTCCGGAATCCCTTTAGGAGAAAAAGCTACCAAGATACATTCGGGAGTATAGTAATGGCTATGGTGTAAAAGGAAATATCCTCAGACAAAAACTGCATAGTAGATTTCTGTGAAACTGCTTTGTTTTAGATATATTTATTCATCTCGCATAGTTAAAACTTTTCTTATATTACCAGTTTGGAAACTTCATCCTGCACGGATGCATGAAGGTATATTCGAGAGCACATTCAGGCCAAAGGTGAAAGAGGAGATATTTTCAGATAAAAAGTGGAGAGAAACTTTCTGACAAATGACATTGTGATGTATGCATTCCAGTAAGGGAGTTATACCTCTCTTCTCACAAGGCAGTGTTTGAACACTGTTCCCCTGAAACCAAAAAGGTGATATTTCGGAGCGCATTGAGGACTATGGGGAATAGTGAAATATACTGAAATAAAATCGAGGAAGAAGCATTCCAAGAATCTGTTCTCTTATATATGAATTCACTTCACAGAGTTAATGCTTCCTGTATGTTGTCTAGTTTCGAAACTCTGTCTTTGAAGCATCTGTGAAGGGATATTTAGTGACGCCCGGAGGTTTGTGGTGAGCAAGGAAATGTCTTCCGATGAAATCTGGAGAGAAATTTTCTGAACAACTGCTTTGCGATGTGTGTATTTGTCTCATAGATTTAAACCGTTCTTTGGATTGAACAGCTTGAAATGAACGTTTTTGTGGAATCTGAGGAAGGACATTTGGGAACGATCCTTAGAACATGGAGAAAGAAATATCCTCAGGTAAAATCCAGAAGGAAGCAGTCTGTGAATCTGCTCTGTGTCGTCTTAAAGACTCTGACTCAGTTAAGCCTCTCTTTTCATTGAGAAGTTTTCTAACTCTGTGTATGCTTAGCGTGTGATGGGATATTCAAAGAGCACTTTGAGGCTTAAGGTGAAAAAGGAAATATGCTCAGAACAAAATTGAAGAGAAGCTTTCCAAGGAAATGCTTTGTCTCATGTGCATTCCACTCACAGTGTTATACCTCTCTTCTCATACAGCGTCAGGGAATCTCTTTTGGAGGAACAGGTACCAAGTGATATTCGGGAGCATGTTGATGCCAATGGTGAAAAGAGAAATAGCCTCAGAGAAAAACTGAGAAGCAGCTTTCTAGGAAACTACTCTTTGATATGTGTAATCACCTTGCATAGATAAAGCATAGAGAAACTTTCTGAGCAACGGCTTTGCGATGTGTGTTTTCGTCTCACAGAGTTAAACCGTTCTTTGGATTGAACAGCTTGAAATCACTATTTTTGTGAAATCTGAGGAAGGAACTTTGGGAACGATATTTAGAATATGGAGAAAGAAGTAGCCTCAGGTAAAATCCAAAAGGTAGCTTTCTGTGAATCTGCTCTGTGTCATCTTAATTCCTTTCACTCAGTTAAGCCTCTCTTTTCATTGAGTAGTTTTAAAACCCTAGTATGTTTTGTGTGTGATGCAAAATTCATGAGGAGCTTGAGGCTTACGGTGAAAATGGAAATATGTTCAGACCGAAACTGGAGAGAAGCTTTCGGAGGAACTGCTTTGTCTCATGTGCATTCCAGTCAGAGTGTTATACCTCTCTTCTCATACAGCATCGGGGAAACCCTTTTGGAGAAACAGGTATCAAGTGATATTCGGGAGCATGTTGGTGCCGATGGTGAAAAGGGAAATAGCCTCAGAGAAAAACTGGAAAAAGCTTTCTGGGAAACTACTCTTTGATATGTGTAATCATCTCACATAAGTAATGCTTTCTTTACATTACGTAGCTTGGAAACTGTCATGGATGGATCCACGAAGCGACTTTCGGGAACACTTTGAGGACTATGGTGAAAAACGAAATATCTTCACATCAGAATGGAAAAGAACCTTTCTGTGAATCTGCTTTTTGCTATGTTTATTCATCTCACACAGATGAAGCTTTCATTACATTACACAGCTTGTAAACTTTCTCATGGATGGATCCATGAAGGGATATTTGGGATCACATTTGGGCCTATAGTGAAATAGAAAATATAGTCAGATCAAAACGAGAGAGAAGCTTTCTCAGAAACTGCTTGGTGACGTGTGCGTTCACTCAGGGAGTTACAAATTTCTTCTCATGAGGCACAATTTGAACACTGTTCCTGTAAAACAAAAGGAGTGATATTCGGAGCACACTGAAGACTATGGCCAAATTGAAATGTCCTTAAAAAAGAGAAAGAAGCACTCGAAGGAACTACTCTCTGACATGTCCATTTTTACACAGGTGAAAGCTTACTCTACATTTCCCAGTTTGAAATTTGGTCTTTGAGTGTACTGCAAAGGGATAGTAAGTGTCAACCGGAGGCCTGTGTCGAGCAAGGAAATGTCTTCCATCGAGCATTTGAGAGAAGCTTTGTGCGCAACTCTTTTGTGAAGTTTGTGCTCATCTCATAGAGTTAAATCATTCTTTGGATTAAGTAGTTTGAAATCACTGTTTCTGTGAAATCTGAGAAAGGACTTTTGGAAACGCTCTTTAGAATATCCTGAAAAAGAAATAACTTCAGATAGAAACCAGAAGGAAGCTGTCTGTGAAACTCCTCTGTGTCATGTGAATTCTGCTCACACAGTTAATCTTCTCTCTTCATTGAGCAGTATCACAACACTGTTTTTGTTTACACTGCAAGGGGATATTCAGGAGTGCTTTAAGGCTTACTGTGAGAAAGGAAACGTCTATAGATAGAAATTGGAGAGATGCTTTCAGAGAAGCTGATTTGTGACATGTGCATTCCACTCACAGAATTCCACTCACAAAATCATGTGTGCATTCCACTCACAGAATGACGTGTGCATTGCACTCACCTTTCTTCTCCTAGAGGATTCCGGAATCCCATTTGGAGAAAAAGCTAACAAGGGACATTCAGGAGTATACAGATGGCTATGGTGAAAAATGAAATATCCTCAGACAAAATCTGCAAAGAAGATTTCTGTGAAACTGCTTTGTTTTAGATATTTTTATTCATCTGGCATAGTTAAAACTTTTCATATATTACGCAGTTTGGAAACTCTTTCATGCACAGATCCGGGAAAGGACATTCGGGAGCACATTCATGCCTACGGTGGAAAAGGAGATATCTTCAGATAAAATGTGGATAGAAGCTTTCTGAGACGCCACATTGTGATGTATGCATTCCACTCGGGGAGTTATACCTCTTTTCTCACAAGGCGGTGTTTGAACACTGTTCCTGTGAAACTGAAAATGTGATATTTCGCAGCACATTGAGGACTATGGTGAATAGTGAAATATACAGAAATAAAATGGAGGAAGAATCGTTCCAAGAAGCTGTCTCTGATATGTGCATTCACTTCACAGCGTTAATGCTTACTGTATGTTGCCGAGTTTCGAAACTCTGTCTTTGAAGGATCTGTGAAGGGATATTTAGGGACGCCCGGAGGCTTGTGGTGAGCAAGGAAACGTCTTCCAATGAAACCTGCAGAGAAACTCTCCGAGCAACTGCTTTGTGATGAGTGTATTCGTCTCATAGAGTTAAACCGTTCTTTGGTTTGAACAGCTTGACATCACTGTTTTCGTGGAATCTGAGGAAGGACATTTGGGAACGATACTTAGGACAAGGAGAAAGAATCATCCTCAGGTAAAATCCAGACGAAAGCTTTCTGTGAACCTGCTCTGTGTCAACTTAATGGCTCTCACTCAGATAAGCCTCTCTTTTCATTGAGGAGTTTTCTAACCCAGGGTATGCTTAGCGTGTGATGAAATATTTGGAAGCACTGTGAGGTTTATGATGGAAAAGGAAATATGTTCAGACCAAAATTGGAGAGAAGCTTTCCGAGGAACTGCCTTGAGACTTGTGCATTCCACTCACAGCATTACACCTCTCTTCTCATACAGCGTCGGGGAAACCCTTTTGGAGAAACAGGTACCAAGTGAGCGTGTTGGTGCCAATGGTAAAAAGGGAAATAGCCTCAGACTAAAACTGGAAAAGCTTTCTGGGAAACTACTCTGTGATATGTGCAATCATCTCACATAGATAATGCTTTTTTTACATTACGCACCTTGGAAACTGTCATGGACGGATCCACGAAGGGACATTCGGAAGCACTTTGAGGACTATGGTGAATAAAGAAATATCTTCACATAAATACGGGAAAGAAGCTTTCTATGAATCTGCTTTTTGCTATCTTTGTTCATTGCACATGGATGAAGCTTTCTTTATATTACACATCTTGGAAACTCCCTCATGGATAGATCCACGAAGGGATATTTGGGATCACATTCGGGACTATGGTGAAATAGGAAATATAGTCAGATGAAAACTGGAGAAAACTTTCTGAGAAACTACTTGGTGACATGTGCATTCCACTCAGGGAGTTGTAACTTTCTTCTCATAAGGCACAATTTGAACACTGTTCCTGGTAAACCAAAAGAGAGACATTCGAAGTGCATTGAAGAGTATGGTAAAAAGTGAAATGTCGTCCAATAAAAAACAGAAAGAAGCACTCGAAGAAACTGCTCTCTGACATGTCCATACTTTCACAGGGTTAAAGCTTACTCTACATTTCCCTGAAATGTAGTCGGTCTTTGAAATTTCTGCGAGGGATAGTAAGTGGCAACCAGAGGCCTATGTCAAGTAAGGAAATTGCTTCTACCGAAAATTGGTGAGAAGTTTTATGCGCAACAGCTTTGTGAACTTTGTGCTCATCTCATAGAGTTAAATCATGCTTTGGATTGAGTAGTTTGAAATCCCTGTGTCTGTGGAATATGAGAAAGGACATTTGGAAATGACCTTTAGAATATCATGAAAAAGAAATGACCTCAGAGAGAAACCAGAAGGAAGGTTTCTGTGAAACTGCTCTGTCACGTGAATTCTGCTCACAGAGTTACGCTTCTCTTTTCATTGAGCAGTATCATAACACTGTTTTTGTTTACTCTGCAATGAGATATTCAGGAGCACTTTGATGCTTATGGTGAGAAAGGACACGTATCCAGATAGAAACTGGAGAGAAGCTTTCTGAGGAGCTGCTTTGTGACGTGTGCATTCCACTCACAGAATTCCACTCACAGGATAACGTGTGCATTCCACTCACCTTTCTTCTTCTAGAGGATTCCGGAATCCCTTTTGGAGAAAAAGCTACCAAGAGACATTCAGGGGTATAGGGATGGCTATGGTGAAAAAGGAAATATCCTCAGACAAAAACTGGAAAGAAGATTCCTGTGAAACTGCTTTGTCTTAAATATATTTATTCATCTTGCATAGTTAAAACTTTTCTTGTATTACTCAGTTTGGAAACTCCGTCATGCACGGATCCACGAGGGGACATTCGGGAGCACATTCAGGCCTACAATGAAAGAGGAGATACCTTCAGATAAAAAGTGGAGAGAAGCTTTCTGAGAAACAACTTATGGATGTATGCATTCCACTCAGGTAGTTATACCTCTCTTCTCACAAGGCAGTGTTTCAACACTGTTCCTTAGAAATCAAAAAAGTGATATTTCGGAGCGCATTTAGGACTATGACGCATAGCGAAATATGCTGAAATAAAATCGAAGAAGAAGCGTTCCAGGAATCTGCTCTCTGATATGTGCATTCACTTCACAGAGTTAATGCTTAATCTATGTTGACCAGTTTCAAAACTCTGTCTTTGAAGTATCTGTGAGGGGATATTTGGTGATGCCCGGAGGCTTCTGGTGAGCAAGGAGAGGTCTTCCGATGAAACCTGCAGAGAAACATTCTGAGCAACGGCTTTGTGATATGTGTATTCGTCTCATAGAGTTAAACCGTTCTTTGCATTGAACAGCTTGAAATCACTGTTCTTGTGAAATCTGAGGAAGGACCTTTGGGAACGTACCTAGAATATGGAGAAAGAAGTATCCTCAGGTAAAATCCAAAAGGTAGCTTTCTGTGAATCTGCTCTGTGTTGTCTTAATACCTATCACTCAGTTAAGCCTCCCTTTTAATTGAGCAGTTTTATAACCCTGTGTAGGTTTAGCATGTGATGCGATATTCAGGAGCATTTTGAGGCTTACGTTGAAAAAGGAAATATGTTCAGACCGAAACTGGAGAGAAGCTTTCCGACGAATTGCTTTGTCTTATGTGCATTCCAGTCAGAGTGTTATACCTCCTTCTCATACAGCGTCCAGGAAATCCTTTTGGGGGAACAGGTAGCAGTTGATATTCGGGAGCATGTTGATGCCGATGGTGAAAGGGGAAACAACCTCAGGGAAAAACTGGAAAAGAGCTTTCTAGGAAACTGCGCTTTGATATGTGTAATCATCTCGCATAGATAAAGCTTTCTTTACATTACACAACTTGGAAATTGTCATGGACGGATCCAGGAAGGGAACTTCGGGAGCACATTAAGGACTCTGATGAAAAAGGAAATCTCTTCACATATAAACTGGAAAGAAGATTTCTGTGAATCTGCTTTTGCTATTTTTATTCATCTCACTAAGATGAAGCTTTCTTTATATTATGCAACTTGGAAACACCCTCTTGGATGGATCGGCAAAGGGATATTTGGGATCATATTCGGGCCTATGGTTTAATAGGAAATATAGTCAGATCAAAACGGGAGAGAAGCTTTCTGAGAAACTGGTTGGTGACGTGTGCATTCCACTCAGGAGTTATAACTTTCTTCTCATAAGGCACAATTTGAACACTGTTCTTGTAAAACCAAAAGAGTGATATTCGGAGCACACTGACTACTATGGCAAAATTGAAATGTCCAATAAAAAACAAAAAGTAGCACTCAAAGAAACTGCTCTCTGACATGTCCATTTTTACACAGGGTGAAAGCTTACACTACATTTCCCAGTTTGAAAGTTGGTTTTTGAGGGTTCTGCCAAGGGATAGTAAGTGGCAACCAGATGCCTCTGACGAACAAGAAAATGTCTTCCATCGAATATTTGAGAGAAGCTCTCTGTGCAAACCTTTTTTGAAGTTTCTGCTCATCCAATAGAGTTAAATGATTCTTTGGATTGAGTAGTTTGCAATCACTTTTTCTGTGGAATCTGAGAAAGGACATTTGGAAATGCTCTTTAGAATATCCTGAAAAAGAAATAACCTCAGAGAGAAACCAGAAGGAAGGTTTCTGTGAAACTGCCCTGTGTTACGTAAATTCCATTCACACAGTTAAGCTTCTCTTTTCAATGACCAGTATCATAACACTATTTTTGTTAAGTCTATGTTGGGATATCCAGTGGTGCTTTGAGGCTTATGGAGAGAAAGGAAACGTCTTCAGATAGAGACTGGAGAGAAGCTTTCTCTGTAGCTGCTTTGTGACGTGTGCATTCCACTCACAGAATTCCACTCACAAACAGACGTGTGCATTCCATTCACAGAATGACGTGTGCTTTCCACTCACTTTTCTTCTCCTAGAAGATTCTGGAATCCCTTTTGGAGAAAAAGCTACCAAGAAACATTCGGGAGTATATGGATGGCTATGGTGAAAAAGGAAATATCCTCAGACAAAAACTGGAAAGAAGATTTCTGTGAAACTGCTTTGTGTTAGATATATTTATTCATCTCGCATAGTTAAAACTTTTCTTATATTACACAGTTTGGAAACTCCATCATGCACAGATCCGCAAAGGAACATTGGGGAGCACATTCAGTCCTACGATAAAGAGGAGATATCTTCAGATAAAAAGTGGAGAGAAGCTTTATGAGAAACGATTTTGTGATGTATGCATTACACTCAGGGATTATACCTCTTTTCTCACAATGCAGTGTTTGAACACCAGTCCTGTGAAACCGAAAATGTGATGTTTCTGAGCGCATTGAGGACTATGGCAAACAGTGAAATATACTGAAATAAAATCGAGGAAGAAGCGTTCCAAGAATCTACTCCTGATATGTGCATTCAGGTCACGAGTTAATGGTAACCCTATGTTGCCCAGTTTCGAAACTCTGTCTTTGGGGAATCTGTGAAAGGATATTTAGTGACGCCTGGAGGCTGGTGGTGAGCAAGGAAATGTCTTACGATAAAACCTGCTAAGAAACTTTCTGAGCAACTGCTTTGTGATGTGTATATTCGTCTCACATTGCTAAACCGTTCTTTTGATTGAACAACTTGAAATCATTGTTTTTGTGGAATCTGAGGAAGGACATTTGGGAACGATCTTTAGAACATGGAGAAACAAATATCCTCAGGTAACATCCAGAAGGAGTCTTTCTTTGAAACTGCTCTGTGTCGTCTTAATGGCTCTCACTCAGTTAAGCACCTCTATTCAGTGAGCAGTTTTCTAACCCTGTGTATGCTTAGCATGTGACAGGTTATTCGGGAGCAGTTTGAGGCTTACAGTGAAAAAGGAAATATGTTCAGTCCAAAACTGGAGAGAAGCGTTCCGAGGAACGGCCTTGTGATGGGTGCATTTCACTCACAGTGTTATACCTCTCTTGTCATACAGCATTGGGGAAACCCTTTGGGAGAAACAGGTACCAAGTGATATTAGGGGGCATGTTGGTGCCGATGGTGAAAAGGGAAATAGCTTCAGACTAAAACAGGAAGAAGTTTTCTGGAAACTACTCTGTGATATGTGTAATCATCTCACATAGATAATGCTTTCTTTACATTACGCTGCTTGGAAACTGTCATGGACGGATCCACGAAGGGACCTTCGGGAGCACTTTGAGGACTATGGTGAAAAACGAAATATCTTCAGATTAGAGCGGAAAAGAACCTTTCTGTGAATCGGATTTTTGCTATGTTCATTCATCTCACATAGATGAAGCTTTCTTTACATTATGCAGCTTGTAAACTTTCTCATGGATGGATCCGTGAAGGGATATTTGGGATCACATTCGAGCCTATAGTGAAATAGGAAATATAGTCAGATCAAAACGAGAGAGAAGCTTTCTGAGAAACTGCTTGCTGACTTGTGCATTCCACTCAGTGAGTTATAACTTTCTTCTCATAAGGCACAATTTCAACACTGTTCCTGTAAAACTGAAGGAGTGATATTCGGAGCAAACTGATGACTATGGCCGAATTGAAATGTCCAATAAAAAAGAGAAAGAAGCACTCGAAGGAACTGCTGTCTGACATGTCAATTTTTCCACAGGGTTAAAGCTTACTCTACATTTCCCCCTTTGAAATTCGTTCTTTGAGTGTACTGCAAAGGGATAGTAAGTGGCAACCGGAGGCCTGTGTCGAGCAAGGAAATGTCTTCCATCGACTATTTGAGAGAAGCTTTGTGCGCAACTCTCTTGTGATGTTTGTACTCATCTCATAGAGTTAAATCATTCTTTGGATTGAGTAGCTTGAAATCACTGTTTCTGTGGAATCTGAGAAAGGACTTTTGGAAACGCTCTTTAGTATATCCTGAAAAAGGAATAACCTCAGATAGAAATGAGAAGGAAGCTTTCTGTGAAACTCCTCTGTGTCACGTGAATTCCACTCACACAGTTAAGCTTCTATCTTCATTGAGCAGTATCATAACACTGTTTTAGTTTAGTCTGCAAAGGGATATTCAGGAGTTCTTTGAGGCTCACGGTGAGAAAGGAAACGTCTTCAGATGGAAACTGGACAGTAGGTTTCTAAGGAGCTGATTTATGACGTGTGCATTCCACTCACAGAATTCCATTCACAGAATGATGTGTGCATTCCACTCACAGAATGACGTGTGCATTGCACTCACCTTTCTTCTCCTTGAGGACTCCGGAGTCCCTTTTGGAGAAAAAGCTACCAAGAGACATTCAGGAGTATAGGGATGGGTATGGTGAAAAAGGAAATATCCTCAGACAAAAACTGCAAAGAAGATTTCAGTGAAACTGCTTTGTTTTAGATATTTTTATTCATCTCTCATAGTTAAAACTTTTCATATATTACTCAGTTTGGAAACTCTGTCATGCACGGATCTGGGAAGGGACATTCGGGAACACATTCAGGCTTATGGTGAAAGAGGAGATATCTTCAGATAAGAAGTGGATAGAAGCTTTCCGAGAAGCCACTTTGTGATGTATGCATTCCCCTCAGCGAGTTATACCTCTTTTCTCACAAGGCAGTGTTTGTACACTCTTCCTGTAAAACCAAAAAAATGATATTTCAGAGTGCATTGAGGACTATAGCCAATAGTGAAATATACTGAAATAAAATCGAGGAAGAAGCATTCCAAGAATTTGATCTCTGATATGTGCATTCACTTCACAGAGTTAATGTTTACTCTATGTCGTCCAGTTTCGAAATTCTGTCTTTGAAGGATCTGTGAAGGGATATTTAGTAACGCCCGGAGGCTTATGGTGAGCAAGGAAACATCTTGTGATGAAAACTCTAGAGAAACTGTCGGAGCCACTGCTTTGTGATGTGTGTATTCGTCTCATGGATTTAAACCATTCTTTGGATTGAGCAGCTTGAAATCACTGTTTTTGTGGAATCTGAGGAAGGACCTTTGGGAACGATACCTTGAATATGGAGAAAGAAGTATCCTCAGGTAAAATCCAAAAGGCAGCTTGCGGTGAAACTGTTCTGTGTCATCTTAATTCCTCTCACTCGGTTAAGCCTTTCTTTTCATTGAGCAGTTTTAAATCCCTGTATATGTTTAGCGTGTGATTCTATATTCGGGAACACTGAGAGGCTTACGGTGAAAAAGGAAATATGTTCAGACCGAAACTGCAGAGAAGCTTACAAAGGAAATGCTTTGTCACATTTGCTTTCCAGTCAGATTGTTTTACATCTATTCTCAAACAGTGTCGGGGAAACTCTTTCGGAGGAACAGTTACCAACTGATATTCGGGAGCACGTTGATGCCGAAGGTGAAAAGGGAAATAGACTCAGACTAAAACTAAAAAAAGATTTCTAGGATACTATTCTGTGACATGTGTAATCATCTCATATAGATAATGCTTTCTTTACATAACAGAGCTTGGAAACTCTCATGGACGGATACATGAAGGGACCTTCAAGAACACTTTGTGGACTATGGCGAAGAACGAAATATCTTCAGATAAAAACAGGAAAGAAGTTTTCTGTGAATCTGCTTTTTGCTATGTTTACTCATCTCACATAGATGAAGCTTTCTTTTTTTTTTATTATACTTTAAGTTCTAGGGTACATGTGCATAACTTGCAGGTTTGTTACATATGTATACATGTGCCATGTTGGTGTGCTGCACTCATCAACTCGTCAGCACCCATCAATTCATCATTTATATCAGGTATAACTCCCCAATGCAATCCCTCCCCCCTCCCCCCTCCGAATGATAGACCCTATTGTGTGATGTTCCCCTTCCTGAGGCCAAGTGAGCTCATTGTTCAGTTCCCACCTATGAGTGAGAACATGCGGTGTTTGGTTTTCTCTTCTTGTGATAGTTTGCTAAAAATGATGGTTTCCAGCTGCATCCATGTCCCTACAAAGGATGCAAACTCATCCTTTTTTATGGCTGCATAGTATTCCATGGTGTATATGTGCCACATTTTCTTAATCCAGTCTGTCACTGATGGACATTTGGGTTTTTTCCAAGTCTTTGCTATTGTGAATAGTGCCGCAATAAACATACGTGTGCATGTGTCTTTGTAGTAGAATAATTTATAATCCTTTGGGTATATACCTAGTAGTGGGATGGCTGGGTCATATGGTACATCTAGTTCTAGATCCTTGAGGAATTGCCATACTGTTTTCCATAATGGTTGAACTACTTTACAATCCCACCAACAGTGTAAAAGTGTTCCTATTTCTCCACATCCCCTCCAACACCTGTTGTTTTTTGGTGCTGGGAAAATTGGCTAGCCATAAGTAGAAAGCTGAAACTGGA
>NW_022312115.1:453289-514872 GCF_002776525.5 Piliocolobus tephrosceles | reverse complement strand
CCTATCCATGAGCATGGTATGTTCTTCCATTTGTTTGTGTCCTCTTTGATTTCACTGAGCAGTGGTTTGTAGTTCTCCTTGAAGAGGTCCTTTACATCCCTTGTAACTTGGATTTCTAGGTATTTTATTCTTTTTGAAGCAATTGTGAATGGAAGTTCATTCCTGATTTTGCTCTCTGCTTGTCTGTTACTGGTGTATAAGAATGCTTGTGATTTTTGCACATTAATTTTGTATCCTGAGACTTTGCTGAAGTTGCTTATCAGCTTAAGAAGATTTTGGGCTGAGACAATGGGGTTTTCTAAATATAAAATCATGTCATCTGCAAACAGGGACAATTTGACTTCTTCTTTTCCTAACTGAATACCCTTGATTTCTTTCTCTTGCCTGATTACCCTAGCAAGAACTTCCAACACTATGTTGAATAGGAGTGGTGAGAGAGGGCATCCCTGTCTTGGGCCAGTTTTCAAAGGGAATTTTTCCAGTTTTTGCCTATTCAGTATGATACTAGCTGTGGGTTTGTCATAAATAGCTCTTATTATTTTGAGGTACGTTCCATCAATACCGAATTTGTTGAGCGTTTTTAGCATGAAGGGCTGTTGAATTTTGTCAAAAGCCTTTTCTGCATCTATTGAGATAACCATGTGGTTCTTGTCTTTGGTTCTGTTGATATGCTGAATTACGTTTATTGGTTTGCGAGTGTTGAACCAGCCTTGCATCCCAGGGATGAAGCCCACTTGATCATGGTGGATAAGCTTTTTGATGTGCTGCTGAATCCGGTTTGCCAGTATTTTATTGAGGATTTTTGCATCGATGTTCATCAGGGAGATTGGTCTAAAGTTCTCTTTTTTTGTTGTGTCTCTGCCAGGCTTTGGTATCAGGATGATGTTGGCCTCATAAAATGAGTTAGGGGGGATTCCCTCTTTTTCTATTGATTGGAATAGTTTCAGAAGGAATGGTACCAGCTCCTCCTTGTACCTCTGGTAGAATTCAGCTGTGAATCCATCTGGTCCTGGGCTTTTTTTGGTGGGTAGGCTATTAATTTTTGCCTCAATTTCAGAGCCTGCTATTGATCTATTCAGGGATTCAACTTCTTCCTGGTTTAGTCTTGGGAGAGTGTACGTGTCCAGGAAATTATCCATTTCTTCTAGATTTTCTAGTTTTGTGTAGAGGGAAATTTATAGCACTAAGTGCCCACAAGAGAAAGCAGGAAAGATCTAAAATTTACACTCTAACATCATAATTAAACGAACTAGAGGGGCAAGAGCAAACACATTCAAAAGCTAGCAGAAGGCAAGAAATAATTAAGATCAGAGCAGAACTGAAGGAGATAGAGACACAAAACCCTCCAAAAAATCAATGAATCCAGGAGTTGGTTTTTTGAAAAGATCAACAAAATTGACAGACCGCTAGTAAGGCTAATAAAGAAGAAAAGAGAGGAATCAAATAGACGCAATAAAAAATGATAAAGGGGATATCACCACCGACCCCACAGAAATACAAACTACCATCAGAGAATACTATAAACACCTCTACGCAAAACTTTTCTTATATTACGCAGTTTGGAAACTCCGTCTTGCATGAATCTGCGAAGGGAGATTCGGGAGCACATTGAGGACTATGGTGAAAGAGGAGATATCTTCAGATGAAAAGTGGAGAGAAGCTTTCTGAGGAACGACTTTGTGATATATGCATTCCACTCCAGGAGTTATACCTCTTTTCTCACAAGGCAGTGTTTGAACACTGTTCCTGTGAAACTGAAAAAGTGATATTTCGGAGTGCATTGAGGACTATGGCGAGTAGTGAAATATACTGAAATAAAATCGAGGAACAAGCATTTCAAGAATCTGCTCTATGATATATGCATTCACTTCACAGAGGTAATGCTTCTTCTATGTTTCCCAGTTTCCAAACTCTGTCTTTGAAGGATCTTTGAAGGGATATTTAGTGACGATCGGAGGCTTGCGGTGAGGAAGGAAACGTCTTACAATGAAACCTGCAGAGAAACTCTCTGAGCAACTGGTTTCCAATGTTTGTAATCGTCTCATAGAGTTAAACCGTTATTTCGATTGAACAGCTTGAAATCACTGTTTTTGTAGAATCTGTGGGAGGACATTTGGGAATGATCCTTAGAACATGGACAAAGTAATATGCTCAGGAAAAATCCAGTACGAAGCTTTCTGTGAAACTGCTCTGTGTCATCTTAGTTGCTCTCACTCAGTTAAGCCCCTCATTTCATTGAGCAGTTTTCTAACGCTGTGTATGCTAAGGGTCTGACGGGATATTCGGGAGCACTTTGAGGCTTACGGTGGAAAAGGAAATATGTTGAGACAAAAACTGGAGAGAAGCTTTCCGAGGAACTGCCTTCTGACGTGTGGATTCCACTCACAGTGTTATACCTCTCTTCTCATACAGTGTCAGGGAAACCCTTTGGAGAAACAGGTACCAATAATATTCGGGAGCATGTTGATGCCAATGGCAAAAAGGGAAATAGCCTCAGACTAAAACTGGATAAAGCTTTCTAGGAAACTACTCTGTGATATGTGTAATCAACTCACATAGATAATGCTTTCTTTATATTATGCAGCTTAGAAACTGTCATGGACGGACCCACGAAGGAGCCTTCAGGGGCCCATTCAGGGCTATGGTGAAAAAGGAAATATCTTCAGATCAGAACGGGAAAGAAGATTTCTCTGAATCTGTTTTTGCTATGTTTATTCGTCTCACATAGATGAAGCTTTCTTGACATTAAACAGCTTGGAAACTCCCTCGTGGATGGATCCGCGAAGGGATATTTGGGATCACATTCGGGCCTGTAGTGAAATAGGAAATATAGTCAGATAAAAAGGGGAGAGAAGCTTTCTGAGAAACTGCTTGGTGACGTGTGCATTCCACTCAGGGAGTTATAACTTTGTTTTCATAGGGCACAATTTGAATACTCTTTCAGTAAAACCAAAAGAATGATATTCGGTGCACATTAAAGACTATGGCAAAATTGAAATATCCAATAAAAAACAGAAAGAAGCACTCGAAGAAACTGCTCTCTGACATGTCCATTTTTACACAGGGTTAATGTTTACTCTACATTTCCCAGTTCGAAAGTCGACCTTTCAGGGTTCTGCAAAGGGATAGTAAGTGGCAACTGGAGGCCTGTGTCGAGCAAGGAAATGTCTTCCATTGAACATTTGAGAGAAGCTTTCTGCACAACTCTTTTGTGAAGTTTGAGTTCATCTCATAGAGTTAAATTATTCTTTGGATTGGGCAGTTTGAAATCACTGTTTCTGTGTGAATCTTAGAAAGGATATTTGGAAACTTTCTTTAGAATACCCTGAAAAAGAAATATCCTCAGAGAGATACCAGAAGGAAGCTTTTGGTGAAACTACTCTTTCTCACGTGAATTTTGCTCACACAGTTAAGCTTCTCTTGTCATTGAGTAGTATCATATCTCTGTTTATGTTTAGTCTGAGAAAGGATATTCAGGAGGGCTTTGAGTCTCACGGTGAGAAAGGAAACGTCCTCAGATAGAAACTGGAGAGAAGCTTTCTGAGGCACTGCTTTGTGACGTGTGCATTCCACTCACAGAATTCCACTCACAGAATGACGTTGTGAATTCCACTCACACAATGGCGTGTGCATTCCACTCACCTTCTTCTCCTAGAGGATTTTGGAATCCTTTTTGGAGAAGAAGCTACCAAGAGACATTCAGGAGTATAGGGATGCTTGGTGTTACATATATTTATTCATCTTGCATAGTTAAAACTTTTATTATATTACACAGTTAGGAAACTCCGTCATGCACGGATCCATGAAGGCACTTTCGGGAGCACATTCATGCCTACAGTGAAAAAGGAGATATCTCCAGATAAAAAGTGGTGAGAAGCTTTCTGAGAAACTACTTTTAGATGGATGCATTCCAATCAGGGAGTTATGCCTCTTTTCTCACAAGGCAGTCTTTGAACACTGTTCTTGTGACACCGAAAAAAGTGATATTTTGGAACGCATTGTGGACTATGGTGAATAGTGAAATATACTGAAATACAATCGAGGAAGAAACGTTCCAAGAATCTGCTCTCTGATATGTGCATTCACTTCACAGACTTAATGCTTACTCTATGTTACCCTGTTTTAAAACTCTGTCTTTGGAGAATCTGTGAAGGGATATTTACTGATGCCTGGAGGCTTGTGGTAAGCAAGGAAACGTCTTCCGATGAAACCTGCAAGAAACTTTCTGACCAATTGCTTTCGATGTGTGTATTCGTCTCATAGAGTTAAACCGTTCTTTGGATTGAACAGCTTGAAATCACTGTTTTTGTGGAATCTGAGGAAGGACATTTGGGTACGATCCTTAGAACATGGAGAAAGAAATGTCCTCAGGTAAAATCCAGAAGGAAGCTTTCTGTGAAATTGCTCTGTGTCATTTTAATGGCTGTCACTCAGTTAAGCCCCTCTTTTCATTGAGCAGTATTCTAACCCTGTGTATGCTGAGCATGTGGCGGGATATTCGGGAGCACTTTGAGGCTTATGGTGAAAAAGTAAATATGTTCAAACAAAACTGGAGAGAAGCTTTCTGAGGAACTGCCTTGTGACGTGCATTCCACTCACAGTGTTATACCTCTCTTTACATACAGCGTTGGGGAAACCCTTTTGGAGACACAGGTACCAAGTGATATTTGGGAGCACATTGGTGCCGATGGTGAAAAGGGAAATAGCCTCAGACTAAAACTGGAAAAATCTTTCTAGGAAACTACTCTGTGATATGTGTAATCATCTCACCTAGAAAATGCTTTCTTTATATTACGCAGCTTGGAAACTGTGATGGACGGATCCACGAAGGGAACTTCGCGAGCACTTTGAGGACTATGGTGAAAAACTAAATATCGTCAAAAAAAAAAAAAAAAACAGAAAAGAAGCATTCTGTGAATCCGCTTTTCCTATGTTTCTTCATCTCACATAGATGAAGCTTTCTTGACATTACACAGCTTGGAAACACCCACGTAGATGGATCTGCGAAGGGATGTTTGACATCATATTCGGGGCTATAGTGAATTAGGAAATAGAGTCAGATCAAAACGGGAGAGAAGGTTTCTGAGAATCTGTTTGGTGACGTGTGCATTCAACTCAGAGAGTTGTAGCTTTCTTCTCATAAGGCACAATTTGAACACTGTTCCTGTAAAACCTAAGAGTGATATTCAGAGCACATTGAAGACTATGGCAAAATTGAAATGTAAAAAAAAAAAAAAAAAAAAAACAGAAAAAAGCACTCGAAAAACTGCTCTCTGAAATGTCCATTTTTACACAGGGTGAAATCTTACTCTATGCTTCCCAGTTTCAAAGTCTGTATTTGAGGGTTCTGCGAAGGGTTAGTAAGTAGCAACAGGAGGCCTGTGTCGAGCAAGGAAATGTCTCTCATCGAATATTTGAGAGAAGCTTTCTGCGCTACTCTTTTGTGAAGTTTGTGCTCATCTCATAGAGTTAAATCATTCTTTGGATTGAGTAGTTTGAAATCACTGTTTCTATGGAATCTGCAAAATGACATTTGGAAACGCTCTTTAGAATATCCTGAAGGAGAAATAATCTCAGAGAGAAACCAGAAGGAAGCTTTCTGTGAAACTGCTCAGTGTCTCGTGAGTTCCTCTCACACTGTTAAGCTTTTCTTTTCATTGTGCAGTATCATAACACTGTTTTTGTTTAGTCTGCAAAGGGATATTCAGGAGCGCTTTTAGGCTTACAGTGAGAAAGGAAACGTCTTCAGATAGAAACTGGAGAGAAGCTTTCTGAGGAGCTGCTTTGTGACGTGTGCATTCCACTCACAGAATTCCACTCACAGAATGACGTTTGCATTCCACTCACCTTTCTTCTCCTAGAGGATTCCAGAATCCCTTTAGGAGAAAAAGCTACCAAGAGACATTCGGGAGTATAGGGATGGCTATGGTGAAAAAGGAAATATCCTCAGACAAAAACTGAAAGAAGATTTCTCTGAAACAGCTTTGTGTTAGATATATTTATTAATCTCACATAGTTAAAACTTTTCTTATATTACTCAGTTTGGAAACTTCGCCATGCACGGATCCGTGGAGGGACATTCGGGAGCACATTCACACCTATGGTGAAAGAAGACATATCTTCAGATAAAAAGTGCAAAGAAGCTTTCTGAGAAACGAATTTGTGATGTATGCACTCCACTCAGAATGTTATATCTCTTTTCTCACAAGGCAGTGTTTGAACACTGTTCCTGTGAAACCGAGAAAGTGATATTTCAGCGTGCTTTGAGGATTATGGCGAATAGTGAAATATACTGAAATTAAATCGAGGAAGAGTCGTTCCAACAATCTGCTCTCTGATATGTGCATTCACTTCACAGTGTTAATGCTTCCTCTATGTTGCCCATTTTCAAAACTCTGTCTTTAAAGAATCTGTGAAGGGATATTTAGAGATGTCTGGAGGCTTCTGATGCACCAGGAAACGTCTTCCGATGAAACCTGCTGAGAAACTTTCTGAGCAACTACTTCGTGATTTGTGTATTTGTCTCATAGAGTTAAACCGTTGTTTGGATTGAACAGCTTCAAATCATGTTTTTGTGGAATCTGAGGAAGGACATTTGGGAATGATCCTTAGAACATGGAGAAAGAAATATTCTCAGGTAAAATCCAGAAGGAAGCTTTCTGTGAAACTTCTCTGTGTCATCCTAATAGCTCTCACTCAGTTAAGCCACTCTTTCTCTGAGCAGTATTCTAACCCTGTGTATGCTTAGCATGTGATGGGATATTCAGGAGCAATTTGAGGCTTACAGTGAAAAAGGAAATATGTTCAGACCAAAACTGGAGAGAAGCTTTCCGAGGAACTGCCTTGTGACGTGTTCATTCCACTCTCAATATTATACCACTCTTCTCATACAGTGTCAGGGAAAACCTTTTGGGGAAACATGTACCAAGTGATATTCGGGAGCATGTTGGTGCCGATGGTGAAAAGGGAAAGAGACTCAGACTAAAACTGGAAAAAGCTTCCTAGGAAACTACTCTGGGAAATGTGTAATCTTCTCACATAGATAACACTTTCTTTACATTATGCAGCTTGAAAACTGTCATGGACGCATCCACGAAGGGACCTTCGGGAGCACTTTGAGGACTATGGTGAAAAACGAAATATCTTCAAATAAAAACGGGAAAGAAGCATTCTGTGAATCTGCTTTTTGCTATGTTTACTCATCCCACATAGATGAAGTTTTCTTGACATTAAACAGCTTGGAAACTCCCTCGTGGATGTATCTGCGAAGAGATATTTGGGATCACATTCGGGCCTGTAGTGAAATAGGAAATATAGTCAGATCAAAATGGTAGAGAAACTGTCTGGGAAACTGCTTGGTGATGTGTGCCTTCCACTCAGGGAATTATTATAATTTTCTTCTCATAAGGCACAATTTGAAAACTGTTCCTGTAAAACCAAAAGAGTGGTATTCAGAGCACATTGAAGACTATGGCAAAATAGAAATGTCCAATATAAAACAGATAGAAGCACTCAAAGACACTGCTCTCTGACATGTCCATGTTTACACAGCATGAAAGCTTACTCTACGTTTCCCATCTTGAAAGGTGGTCTTTGAGGGTTCTGCAAAGGGATAGTAAGTGGCTACTGGAGGGCGCAACTCTTTTGTGAAGTTTGTGCTCATCTCATTGAGTTAAATTATTCTTTGGATTGAGTAGTTTGAAATCACTCTTTCTGTGGAATCTGAGAAATGACATTAGGAAATGCTCTTTAGAATATCCTGAAAAGGAGATAACCTCAGAAAGAAACCAGAAGGAAACTTTCTGTGAATAGGCTCAATGTCATGTAAATTCCGCTCACACAGTTAAGCTTCTCTTTTCATAGAGCAGTATCACAACACTGTTTTCGTGGAGTCTGAGAAGGGATATTCAGGAGCGCTTTGAGGCTTATGGTGAGGAAGGAAACGTCTTCACATAGAAACTGAAGAGAAGCTTTCTGCGGAGCTGCTTTATGACGTGTGCATTCCACTCATGGAATTCCATTCAAAGACTGACCTGTGCATTCCACTCACTGAATGACGTTTGCATTCCTCTCACCTTTGTTCTCCTAGGGGATTCCGGAATCCCTTTTGGAGAAACAGCTACCAAGAGACATTCAGGAGTATAGGGATGGCTATGGTGAAAAAGGAAATATCCTCAAACAAAACTGGAAAGAAAATTTCTGTGAAACTGCTTTGTGTTAGATATATTTATAAATCTGGCATAGTTAAAACTTTTCTTATATTACGCAGTTTGGAGACTCTGTCATACACGGATCCGCAAAGGGACATTCGGGAGCACATTCAGGCCTACGGTGAAAGAGGTCATATGTTCAGAAAAACAGTGGAGAGAAGCTTTCTGAGAAATGACTTTGTGATGTATTCATTCCACTCAGGGAGTTATACCTCTTTTCTCACAAGGCAGTGTTTGAACACTTTTCCTGTGAACCCAAAATACTGATATTTCAGAGCACATTGAGGACTAAGGTGAATAGTTATATGTACTAAAATAAAATCGCACAAGAAGTGTTCCAGGAATCTACTCCCTGATATGTTCATTCAATTCACAGAGTTAATGCTTCTTTAAGTTGATCAGTTTTGAAACTCTGTCTTTGAATAATCTGTGAAGGGATATTTAGTGACGCCTGGAGGCTTGTGGTGAGCAAGGAAACATTTTCCGATGAAACATGCAGAGAAACTTTTTAAGCCACTGCTTTGTGATGTGTGTATTCATCTCATAGAGGTAAACTGTTCTTTCGATTGAACAGCTTGAAATCACGGCTTTTGTGGAATATGAGGAAGGAAGTTTGGGAACGATGCTTAGAACAGGGAGAATGAAATATCCTCAGGTAAAATCCAGAAGGAAGCTTTCTGTGAAACTGCTCTGTGTCATCTTAATGGCTCTCACTCCATTAAGTCCCTCTTACATTGAGCAGTTTTCTAACGCTCTGAATGCTTAGCGTGTGACGGGATATTCCGGAGCACTTTGAGGCTTACGGTGAAAAAGGAAATATGTTCAGACCAAAACTAGAGAGAAGCTTTCCGAGGAACTGCCTTGTGACGTGTGCATTCCACTCACAGTGTTACACCTCTCTCCTCATATAGCATCGGGGAAACCCTTTTGGGGAAACAGGAACCAAGTGATATTTGGGAGCACATATGTGCCGATGGTGAAAAGGATAGCCTCAAATTAAAACTGGAAAAAGGTTTCTAGGAAACTACTTTGTGATATGTGTAATCAACTCACATAGATAATGCTATCAAGTAGATAATGATTTCTTTACATTACACAACTTGGAAACTTTCATGGACGGATCCAGGAAGTAACCTTCAGTAACACTTTGAGGACTGTGGTGAAAAACGAAATATCTTCAGATAAAAATTGGAAAGAAGCTTTCTGTGAATCTGCTTTTCGCTATGTTTATTCATCTCACATAGATGAAGCTTCCTTTACAATACACAGCTTGGAAACTCCCTCTTGGATGGATCCACGAAGGGATATTTGGGATCACCTTTGGGCCTACAGTGATATAGGAAATATAATCAGATAAAAACGGGAGAGAAGCTTTCTGTGAAACTGTTTGGTGACGTGTGCATTCTACTCAGGGAGTTATAACTTTGTTCTCATAAGGCACAATTGGAACAGTATTCCTGTACAACCTAAAGAGTGATTTTCGGAGCACATTGACTACTATGGCAAAATTGAAATGTCCAATAACAAACAGAAAGAAGCACTTGAGGAAACTGCTCTCTGACATGTGCATTTTTAGACAGGCTGAAAGCTTACTCTACATTTCCCAGTTTGAAAGTCAGTCTTTGAGGGTTCTCTGAAGGGATAGTAAGGGGCAACCAAGGGCCTGTATTGAGCAAGGAATTGTCTTCCATCGAATATTTGAGAGAAGCTTTCTGCGTAACACTTTTGTGCAGTTTGTGCTCATCTCATAGAGTTAAATCATTCTTTGGAATGAGTAGTTTAAAATCACTGTTTCTGTGGAATCTGAGAAAGGACATTTGGAAAGGCTCTTTAGCATTTTCTGAAAAAGAAATAACCTCAGAAAGAAACCAGAAGGAAGGTTTCTGTGAAACTGTTCTGTATCACGTGAATTCTGCTGACACATTTAAGCTTCTGTTTTCATTGAGCAGTATCATAACAACGTTTTTGTTTAGTATGCGAAGGGATATTCAGGAGTGCTGTGAGGCAAATGGTGAGAAAGGAAATGTCTTCTGTCAGAAAATGGAGAAAAGCTTTCTGAGGAGCTCCTTTGTGACATGTGCATTCCACTCACAGAATGACGTGTGCATTGCACTCACAGAATGACGTGTGCATTGCACTCACCATTATTCTCCTAGAGGATTCCAGAATCCCTTTTGGATGAAGAAGCTACCAAGAGACATTCTGGAGTATAGGGATGGCTATGGTGAAAAGGGAAATATCCTCAGACAAAAACTGAAAAGAAGATTTCTGTGAAACTGCTTTGTGTTAGATGTACTTATTCATCTCAAATAGTTAAAACTTTTCTTGTATTTCACAGTTTGGAAACTCCATCATGCACAGATCCACTAAGGGACATTCGGGAGCACATTCAGGCCTACGCTGAAAGAGGATGTCTCTTTAGATTAAAAGTGTATACAAGCTTTCTGAGAAATAGCTCTGTGATGTATGCATTCCACTCAGGGAGTTATACCTCTTTTCTCACAAGGCAGTGTTTGAACTCTGTTCCTGTGAAACCAAAAAGGTGATATTTTGGAGCGCATTGAGGACTATGGCCAATAGTGAAATATGCTGAAATAAAATCAAGGAAGAAGTGTTCCAAGAATTTGCTCTCTGATATGTGCATTCACTTCACAGAGCTAAGGCGTACTCGTTGTTGCCGAGTTTCAAAACTCTCTCTTTGGAGAATCTGTGAAGTGATATTTAGTGACGGCCAGAGGCTTGTGGTGAGCAAGGAAACGTCTTCCGTTTAAAAATGCAGAGAAACTTTCTGAGCAACTGCATTGCAATGTGCATATTCCTCTCACAGAGTTAATCCGTTCTTTGGATTGAAAAGCTTGAAATCTCTCTTTTCGTGGAATCTGAGGAAGGATATTTGGGAACCATCATTAGAACATGGAGAAAGAAATATACTCAGGTTTAACCCAGAAGGAATCTTTCTGTGAAACTTCTCTGCGTCGTCTTAATGGCTCTCAATTAGTTAGGACCATCTTTTCATTGTGCAGTTTTCTAACTCTGTGTATGCTTAGCGTGTGATGGGATATTTGGGAGCATTTTGAGAATTACAGTGAAAAAAGAAATATGTTCAGACCAGAAGTAGAAAGAAGCTTTCCGAGGAACTGCCTTGAGATGTGTTCATTCCACTCACAGTGTTATATCCATCTTCTCATACAGCGTCGGGGAAACCCTTTCAGAGAAACAGGTACCAAGTGATATTCGGGAGCATTTTGATGCCGATGGCAAAAAGGTAAATAGCCTCAGAATAAAACTGTGAAAAGCTTTCTAGGAAACTACTCTGTGATATGTGTAATCATCTCACATAGATAATGCTTTCTTTACATCATGCAGCTTGGAAACTGTCATTGACGGATCCATGAAGGGACCTTCGGGAGCACATTCAGGACTATGGTGAAAAATGAAATATCTTCAGATAAAAGTGGGAAAGAAGCTTTCTGTGAATCTGCTTTTTGCTATGTTTATTCGTCTCACATAGATGAAGCTTTCTTTACATTACTCAGCTTGGAAACTGCCTCGTGGATGGATCCACGAAGGGATAAACATATTCAGATCAAAACGGGAGAGAAGCTTTCTGAGGAACTGCTTGGTGACGTGTGCATTCCACTCAGGGAAGTACAACTTTCTTCTCATAAGGCACAATTTGAACACAGTTCCTGTAAAACGAAAAGACTGATATTCGGAGCACATTGAAGACTATGGCAAAATTGAAATGTCGAATAGAAAACAGAATGAAGCACTCAAAGAAATGGTTCTCGGACAAGTCCATTTTGACACAGGGTTAAAGCTTACTCTACATTTCCCAGTTTGAAAGTTGGTCTTTGAGGGTTCTGAGAAGTGATAATAAGTGGCAACCGCAGGCCTGTGTGGAGCAAGAAAATGTCTTCCATCGAATATTTGAGAGAAGCATTCTGCGCAACTCTTTCGTGAAGTTTGTGCTTATCTCATAGAGTTATATGATTCTTTGGATTGAGTAGCTTGAAATGAATGTTTCTGTGGAGTCTGAGAAAGGACATTTGGAAACACTCTTTAAAAATGTAACCTCACAGAGAAACCAGAAGGAAGCTTTCTGTGAAATTGCTCTGTGTCACGTGAATTCTGCACACACAGTGAAGCTTCTCTTTCCATTGAGCAGTATCATAACACTCTTTATGTTTACTCTCTGAAGGGATATTCAGAAGCTTTTTGAGGCTTAGGTGAGCAAGGAAACGTCTTCAGATAGAAACTGGAGAGAGTATTTCTGAGGAGCAGCTTTGTGATGTGTGCATTCCACTCACAGAATTCCACTCACAGAATGACGTGTGCATTCCACTCACTGAATGACGTGTGCATTCCACTCCCCTTTCTTCTCCTAGAGGATTCCGGATTCTCTTTTGGATAAAATGCTACCAAGTGACATTCAGGAGTATAGAAATGGCTATGGTGGAAAAGAAAATATCCTGAGACAAAAAATGGAAAGAAGATTTCTGTGAAACTGCTTTGTGTTAGATGTATTTATTCATCTTGCATAGTTAAAACTTTTCTTATATTACGCAGTTTGGAAACTCTGTCATGCACAGATCCGTGAAGGGATATTCGGGAGCACATTCAGGCCTATGGTGAAAGACGAGATATCTTCAGATAAAAATTGGATAGAAGCTTTCTGAAAAATGACTATGTGATATATGCATTCCACTCAGGTAGTTATACCTTTTTTCTCACAAGGCAGTGTTTGAACACTGTTCCTGTGAAGATGAAAAAGTGATATTTTGGAGCGCATAGAGAACTATGGCGAATAGTGAAATATACTGAATGAATGGTTTAACTCTATGAGACGAATACACACATCGCAAAGCAGTTGCTCAGAACGATTCTCTGCAGGTTTCATCGGAAGACGTATGCTCGCTCACCACAAGCCTCTGCGTTTCACTAAATATCCCTTCACAGATTCTTCAAAGACAGAGTTTCAAAGCTCGGCAACATAGAGGAAGCATTAACTCTGTGAAGTGAATGCACATACCAGAGAGCAGATTCTGGGAATGCTTCTTCCTCTATTATATTTCAATATATTTCACTATTCGCCATAGTCAGCAAAGCATTCCGAACTATCACTTTTTTGGTTTCACAGGAACAGTGTTCAAACACTGCCTTGTGAGAAAAGTTGTATAACTCCCTGAGTGGAATGCATACCTCACAAAGTAGTTTTCTCATCACAAAGAAAGCTTCTATCCAGTTTTTATCTGAAGATATCTCATGTTTCAATGTAGACCTGAAGGTTCTCCTGAATGGCTCTGCATCGATGTGTGCATGATGGAGATTCCAAACTGTGTAATATAAGAAAAGTTTTAACTATGTGTGATGAATGAACATATCTAACAAAAAGGAATTTCAGAGAAATCTTCTTTCCAGTTTTTGTGTGAGGATAATTCCCTTTTCACCATAGCAGTCCCTATACGCCCGAATGTCTCTTGGTAGCTTTTTCTCCAAAAGGGATTCCGGAATCCTCTAGGAGAAGAAAGGTATATTTCTGTGAGTGGAATGTACACATCACAAAGCAGCTCCTCAGAAAGCTTCTCTCCAGTTTCTATCTGAAGACGTTTCCTTTCTCTCCGTAAGCCTCAAAGTGATCCTGAATATCCCTTCGCCGAGTAAACAAAAACAGTGTTATGATACTGCTCAATGAAAAGAGAAGCTTAACTATATGAGTGGAATTCAAGAGACACAGAGCAGTTTCAAACAAAGCTTCCTTCTGGATTCTCTCTGAGGTTATTTTTTTTTCAGAATATTCTAAAAAGCGTTTTC
Organism: Piliocolobus tephrosceles; assembly: GCF_002776525.5. Lineage (NCBI taxonomy): Eukaryota > Metazoa > Chordata > Mammalia > Primates > Cercopithecidae > Piliocolobus > Piliocolobus tephrosceles. The sequence continues at coordinate 500,848 of NW_022312115.1, read as the reverse complement.
AAATATCCTTTCTCAGATTCCACAGAAACAGTGATTTCAAACTACTCAATCCAAAGAATGATTTAACTCTATGAGATGAATACAAGCATCACAAAAGAGTTGCGCACAAAACTTCCCTCCAATTTTTGATGGAAGACAATTCCTTGCTCAACACAGGCCTCCGGTTGCCACTTACAATCCCTTCACAGAACCCTCAAAGACCGACTTTCATACTTGGAAATGTAGAGTAAGATTTAACCCTGTGAAAAGAATGGAAATGTCAGAGAGAAGTTTCTTCAAGTGCTTCTTTCTGCTTTTTATTGGATGACATGTGACTTTTTGCCATAGTCTTCAATGTGCTCTGAATATCACTCTTTTGGTTTTATTGGAAGAGTGTTCAAACTGTGTTGTATGAGAAGAAAGTTATAACTTCCTGCGTGGAATGCACACATCAGAAAGCAGTTTCTCAGAAAGCTTCTCTCCAGTTTTTAACTGCTATATTTCCTATTTCACCTTAGACCCAAATGTGATCCCAAATATCCCTTTGCAGATCCATCCACGAGGGAGTTTCCAAGCTGTGTAATGTAAACAAGCTTCAATGATGTGAGATGAAAAAACATAACAAAAAGCAGATACACAGAAATCTTCTTTCCAGTTTTTAGCTGAAAGTATTTCGTTTTTCTCCATAGTCCTGAATGTTCTCCCGAAGGTCCCTTCGTGGATCCGTCCATGACAGTTTCCAACCTGCATAATGTAAGGAAAGCTTTATCTCTGTGACATGATTTCACATATCACAGAGTAGTTTCCCAGAAAGCTTCTTTCCTGTTTTTGTCTGAGGCTACTTCCCTTTTCACCATCAGCATCAACATGCTCCCGAATATCACTAGGCACCGTTCCTCCAAAAAGTTGTTCCTGATGCTGTATGAGAAGAGAGGTATAAGACTGTGAATGGAATGCACACGTCAGAAAACAGTTCCTCGAGAAGCTTCTCTCCAGTTTTGCTCTGCACATAATTCCTTTTTCACTGTAAGGCTTATTTTGCTCACGAATATTCCATCACACTCTAAATATACACAGGGTTAGAAATCTGCTCAATGAAAAGAGAGGCTTAAATGAGTGAGAGGAATTAAGACGATACAGAACAGTTTCACAGAAAGCTTCCTACTGGATTTTTCCTAAGCAGATTACTTTTTCCATATTCAAATGATCGTTCCCAAATGTCCTTCCTCAGATACCACAAAAACAGTGATTTCAAGCTGCTCAATACAAAGAATGGTTTAACTCTAGGAAACGAATACACACATTGTAAAACAGTTGTTCCCAAAGTTTCTCTGCAGATTTCATCAGAAGACGTTTTCTTGCTCACCTCAAGCCTCCAGGCGTCACTAAATATCGCTTCACAGATCCTTCAAGGACAGAGTATCGAAACTGGGCAACATAGAGTAAGTATTACCTCTTTGAAGTGAAAGCACACATCAGAGAGCAGATTCTTGGAACGCTTCTTCCTCGATTTTATTTCAGTATATTTCACTATTCCCCATAGTCATCAATGTGCCCCGAAATATCGCTTTTTCAGCTTCACAGGAACAGTGTTCAAACGCTGCCTTGTGAGAAAAGAGGTATGACTCCCTGAGTGGAATGTATACATCACAAGGTAATTTCTCAGAAAGCGTCTATCCAGTTTCAATATGAAGATATCTCCTCTTTCCCCAGAAGCCTGAATGTGCTCCAGAATGTCCCTTCGCAGATCCATGCCAGACGGAGTTTCCAAACTGTGTAATATGAGAAAAGTTTTAAGTATGCAACATGAATAAATATATCTGACATTACACAAAGCAGATTTACAGAAATCTTCTTTCCAGTTTATTTCTGAGGATATTTCCTTTTTCACCACTGCCAACCCTGTACTCCCTATTATCTCTTAGTAGCTTTTTCTCCAAAAGGGATTCTGGAATCCTCTATGTGAAGAAATGTATACTTCTGTGAGTGGAATGCACACGTCACAAAGCAGCTCCTCAGAAAGCTTCTCTGCAGTTTCTATCTGTAGACGTTTCCTTTCTCACCGTAAGCCTCAAAACGCTCCTGAATATCCCTTTGCTGACCAAAAAAAAAAAAAAAAAAACAGTGTTATGATACTGCTCAATGAAAAGAGAAGCTTACCTTTGTGAGTGGAATTCACGAGACACAGAGCAGTTTCAAACAAAACTTCCTTCTGGATTCTCTCTGATGTTTTTTTTTCTGAATATTCTAAAGAGCGTTTTCAAATGTCCTTTCTCAGATTCCACAGAAAAAGTGATTTCAAACTACTCAATCCAAAGAAGGAATTAACTCTATGAGATGAATACATTCATCACAAAAGAGTTTCACACAAAACTTCTCTCCAATTTTCGATGGAAGACAATTCCTTCCTCCACACCAGCCTCTGGTTGCCACTTACAATCCCTTCGCAGAAACTTCAAAGTCTGACTTTCATACTTGGAAATATAGATTGAGTTTTAACCCTCTGATAAGAATGGACATCTCAGAGAGCAATTTCTTCGAGTGCTTCTTTCTAATTTTTACGCGACGACATTTCACTTTTTACTATAGTCTTCCATATGTTCCGAATATCACTCTTTTGGTTTTACAGGACCAGTGTTCAAACTGTGCCTTATGAGAAGAAAGTTATAACTCCCTCAGTGGAATGCACACATCACGAAGCAGTTTCTCAGAAAGAATCTCTCCAATTTTTGTCTGACTATACTTCCTATTTCACCATAGGATCGAATGTGATCCCAAATATCCCTTCACGGATCCATCCATGAGGGGGTTTCCAAGCAACGTAATGTAAAGAAAGATTCATCTATGTGAGATGAATAAACATAGTAAAAAGCTGATTCACAGAAAGCTTCTTTCTAGTTTGTATCTGAAGATATTTGCGTTTTCACCAGTCATGAATGTGCTCCCGAAGGTGCCTTCGTGGATCCGTCCATGACAGTTTCCAAGCTGTGTAATTTAAAAATCTTTATCTATGTGAGATGATTATACATATCACAGAGTAGTTTCCTAGAAAGCTTTTTTCCAGTTGTTGTCTGAGGCTACTTCCCTTTTCCCCAATGGCATCAACATGCTCCCGAATATCACTAGGCACCTTTTCTCCCAAATGTTTTCCCCAACGCTGTATGTGAAGAGAGGTATAAGACTGGGAATGGAATGCACACGACACAAAGCAGTTCCTCAGAAAGCCTCTCTCCAGTTTCACTCAGCACATAATTCCTTTTTCACCATAAGGCTCATAGTGCTCCCGAATATTCCATCACACTCCAAACATACACAGGGTTAGAAATCTACTCAATGAAAAGAGAGGCTTAAATGAGTGAGAGGAATTAAGACGATACAGAGCAGTTTCACAGAAAGCTTCCTTCTGGGTTTTACCAGAGGATATTTCTTTCTTCATATTATAAGGGTCGTTTCCAAATGAACTTCCTCAGATGCCACAAATAAAGTGATTTCAAGCAGCTCAATCCAAAGAATGGTTTACCTCTATGAGACTAACACACGCATCACTAAGCAATGGCTCAGAAAATTTCTCTGCAGGTTTCATCAGAAGATGTATCCTTGCTCACCAGAAGCCTCCGGGGGACATTAAATATCGCTTCACAGATCCTTCAATGACAGAGTTTCGAAATTGGGTAACATAGAGTAAGCATTAACACTTTGAAGTGAATACACACATCAGAGAGTAAATTCTTGGAAGGCTTCTTCCCCGATTTTATTTGAGCATATTTCACTATTCGTCATAGTCATCAATGCGCCTCGAAATATCACTTTTTCGATTTCACAGGAACAGTGATCAAAGGCTGCATTGTGAGAAAAGAGGTGTGACTCACTGAGTGGAATGCATACATAACAAAGTAGTTTCTCAGAAAGCTTCTATCCAGTTTTAATCTGAAGGTATATCCTCTTTCACCGTATGCGTGACTATGCTCCCAAATGTCCCTTCGCGGATCCGTGCAGGACGGAATTTCCAAACTGCGTAATATGGGAAAAGTTTTAACTATGCTAGATGAATAAATATATCTAACACAAAGCAGTTTCACAGAAATCTTCTTTCCATTTTTTGTCTAAGGATATTTTCTTTTTCACCACAGTGGTCCCTTTACTACCGAATGTCTCTTGGTTGCTATTTCTCCAAAAGGGATTCCAGAATCTTCTCAGAAATAAATGTATACCTCTCTGAGTGGAAGGCACACATCACAATGCAGCTTCTCAGAAAGTTTCTCGCCAGTTTCTATCTGAAGACGTTTCCTTTCTCACCGTAAGCCTCCACGTGCTCCTGAATATCCCTTCGCAGACTAAAAAAAAACAGTGTTATGATACTGCTCAATGGAAAGAGAAGCTTAACTGTGTGAGCGGAATTCAAGTGACATTGAGCCTATACACAGAAAGTTTCCTTCTGGTTTCTCTCTGAGGTTATCTCTTTTTCAGGATATTCTAAAGATCGTTCCAAAAAGTCCTTTCTCAGATTCCCCAGAAACAGTGATTTCAAACTGCTCAACCCGAAGAATGATTTAACACTGTGAGATAAATACAAACATCACAAAAGTTTTGCTCAGAGAGTTTCTCTCCAATTTTCGATGGAAGGCATTTCCTTGCTTGACACAGGCCTCCGGTAGCCACTTACTATCCCTTCGCAGAATCCTCAAAGACTGACTTTCAAACTGGGAAATGTAGAGTAAGCTTTAACCCTGTGAAAAAATGTACAAGTGAGAGAGCAGTTTCTTTGAGTCCTACTTTCTGCTTTTTATTGGGCTACGTTTCACTTTTTGGCATAATATGCAATGTGCTCCGAATATCACTCTTTTGGACTGACAGGAACAGTGTTTAAACTGTGCCTCATGAGAAGAAAGGTATAACTTCCTGAGTGGAAAGCACACGTCACTAAGCAGTTTCTCAGAAATCTTCTCTCCATTTTATATCTGACTATATTCCCTATTTCACCATAGGCCCGAATGTGATCCCAAATATCCTTTCTCGGGTCCATGAACAAGGTAGTTTCCAAGGTGCGTAATGTACAGAAAGCTTCATCTATGAGAGATGTATAAACATAGCAAAAGCAGATTCACAGAAAGCTTCTTTCGTGTTTTTATCTGAAGATGTTTCCTTTTCCACCATAGTCCTGAATGTGCTCCTGAAGCTCACTTCGTCGATCTTTCCATGACAGTTTCCAAGCTGCGTAATGTAAAGTAAGCTTTATCTACGTGAGATAATGACACATATCACAGAGTAGTTTCCTAGAAAGCTTCTTTCTCGTTTTTTTCTGAGGCCATTTCCCTTTTTGCAATCGGCATCAACATGCTCCTAAATATCACTTGGTACCTGTTTCTCCAGTTTTTGTCTTAGAATATTTCCTTTTTCACCCGAGCCTTACCTATACTCCTGAAAGTCTCTTGCTAGCTTTTTCTCCAAAAGAATTTCCAGAATCCTCTAGGAGAAGAAAGGTATATTTCTGTGAGTGGAATGCACACGTGACAAAGCAGCTCCTCAGAAAGCTTCTCTCCGGTTTGTATCTGAAGACTTTTCCTTTCTTACCGTGATACTCAAAGCGCACCTGAATATCCCTTCTCAGACAAAATGAAAACACTGTTATGATACTCTTCAATGAAAAGAGAAGCTTAACTGTGTGAGTGGAATTCACGTACACAGAGCAGTTTCACAGAATGTTCCTTCTGGTTTCTCTCTGAGGTATTTCTTTTTCAGTATATTCAAAGAACGTTTTCAAATGTCCTTTCTGAGATTCCACAGAAACAGTGATTCAAACTGCTTAATCCAAAGAATGATTTAACTCTATAAGATGAATACAAAGATCACAAAAGAATTGGATGGAAAGATTCTCTCCAATTTTTGATGGAAGACATTTCCTTGCTTGACACAGTCCTGCCGTTGCCAATTACTATCGCTTCGCAGAACTCTCAAAGACCGACTTGCAAACTGGGAAATGTAGAGGAAGCTTTTACCCTGTGAAAACAATGGACATGTCAGAGAGCAGTTTCTTCCAGTGCTACTTTCTGTTTTTTATTGTACGACATTTCACTCTTTGCCATAGTCTTCAATGTGCTCCGAATATTACTCTTTTGGTTTTACAAGAACAGTGTTCAAACTGTGCCTTATGAGAAGAAAGTTATATCTCCCTGAGTGCAGTGCTCACATCACCAAGCAGATTCTCAGAAAGCTTGTCTGCAGTTTTTATCTGACTACATTTCCTATTTCAACATAGAGTTGAATGTGATCCCAAATATCCTTTCGCGAATCCATCCATGAGGGAGTTTCCAAGTTGCCTAAGGTAAAGAGAGCTTCAAATATGTGAGACGAATAAACATAGCAAGAAGCAGATTAACAGAAAGCTTCTTTCCAGTTTTTATCTGAAGATATTTCCTTTTTCACCATAGCCCTGAATGTGGTCCCGAATGCTCCTTCATGGATCCATTCATGACAGTTTCCAAACTGCATAATGTAAAGAAAGCATTATCTATGTGAGATGATTACACATATCACAGAGCTTTCCTTGAAAGCTTCTTCATAGTTTTTGTCTGTGGCTATTTCCCTTTTCACCATCAGCATCAACATGGTCCCGAATATCATTTGATATCTCTTTCTCCAAAATAGTTTCCCTGACGCTGTATGTGAAGAGAGGTATAACACTGTGAGTGGAATGCACACATCACAAAGCAGTTCCTCAGAAAGCTTCTCTGCAGTTTCGGTCTGAACATATTTTCTTTCTTAAACAATGGTTTAACTCTATGAGATGAATACACGCATCGCGAAACAGTTGCTCAGAAAGATTCTCTGCAAGTTTCATCAGAAGACGTTTGCTCGCTCACCACAAACCTCAGGGCATTGCTAAATATCCTTTCACAGATTCCTTGATGACACAGTTTCGAGACTGGGAAACACAGAGTAAGCGTTAACTCTGTGAAGTGAATGCACATATCAGAGAGCAGATGCTTGGAATGCTTGTTCCTCAATTTTATTTCAGTATATTTCCCTATTTGCCATAGTCCTCAATGTGCTCCGAAATATCACTTGTTGGTTTCAAAGGAACAGTGTTCAAACACTGCCTTGTGAGAAAAGAGGTATAAATCTGGAGTGGAATGCATAAGTCACAAAGAACTTTCTCAGAGAGCTTCTATCCAGTTTTTATCTGAAGATATCTCCTCTTTCACCGTAGGCCTGAATGTACTCCCTAATTTCCCTTCACAGATCCATGCATGACGGAGTTTCCAAAGAGCATAATATAAGAAAAGTTTTAACCAGGTGAGATGAAGAAACATATGTAACACAAAGCAGGTTCACAGAAAGATTCCTTCCAGTTTTTCTCTCAGGATATTTCCTTTTTCACCAGAGCCATACCTATACTCCTGAACGTCTCTTGGTAGCTTTTTCTCCCAAAGAAATTCCGTAATCCTCTAGGAGAAGGAAGGTATATTTCTGTGAGTGTAATGCACACGTCATAAAGCAGCTCCTCAGAAAGCTTCTCTCAAGTTTCTATCTGAAGACGTTTCCCTTCTTACCATGAGTCTCAAAGCGCTCCTGAGTATCCCCTCTCAGAGTAAATGAAAACTGTGTTATGATACTCCTCAATGAAAAGAGAAGCTTCACTGTGTGAGTGGAATTCAAGTGACACAGAGCAGTTTCTCAGAAAGTTTCCTTCTGTTTTCTCTCTGATGTTATTTCTTTTTCTGGATATTCTATAGAGCGTTTCCAAATGTCCTTTCTCAGATTCCACAGAAACAGGGATTTCAAACTGATCAATCCAAAGAATGATTTAACTCTATGAGATGAATACAAACATCACAAAAGAGTTGCGCAGAAAGTTTCTCTCCAATTTTCGATGGAAGACATTTCCTTGCTTGACGCAGGCCTCCGGTTGCCACTTACCATTCCTTCGCAGAACCCTCAAAGACCGACTTTCAAACTGGGAAATGTAGATTAATGTTGAATCCTGTGAAAAGAATGTACATATCAGACAGCAGTTTCTTCGAGTCCTCCTTTCTACTTTTTAATGGACTACAGTTCACTTTTTGGCAAAATCTACAATGTGCTCCAAATATCACTCTTTTGGTTTTACAGGAACAGTGTTCAAACTGTGCCTAATGAGAAGAAAGTTGTAACACCCTGAGTGGAATGCACACGTCACCAATCAGTTTCTCAGAAAACTTCTCTCCAGATTCCTTCTGACTATATTTCCTATTTCACGATAGGCCCTAAAGTGGTTCCAAATATCCCTTTGCAGATCCATCCACGAGGGAGTTTCCAAGCTGTATAATGTAAGGAAAGCTTCATCTATGTGAGATGAATAAACATAGCAAAAAGCAGATTCACAGAAACCTTCTTTCCAGTTTTTATCTGAAAATATTTTCTTTTTCATGATAGTCCTGATTGTGCTCCCGAAGGTCCCTTTGTTTATCACTCTATGACAGTTTCTAAGCTGCGTAATATAAAGAAAGATTTATGTATGTGAGATGATTACACATAACACAGAGTAGTTTCCTAGAAAGCTTCTTTCCAGTTTTTGTCTGAGGCTATTTCCCTTTTCACCATCAGCATAAATATGCTCCCGAATATCAGGTGGTACCTGTTTCTCCAAAAGGGTTTCCCAGACGCTGTATGAGAAGAGAGGTATAACACTGTGAGTGGAATGCACACGTCACAAACAGTTCCTGGCAAAGCTTCTCTCCAGTTTTGGTCAGAACATATTTCTTTTTTCACCGTAAGCCTCAAAGTGCTCCCGAATATTCCATCACACGCTAAATATACACAGGGTTCAAAAACTGCTCAATGAAAAGAGAGACTTAACTGAGCAAGAGGAGTTCAGACGACACAGAGCAGGTTCACAGAAAGCTTCCTACTGGACATTTCCTGAGGATATTTCTTTCTCCATAATCAAAGGACCATTCCCAAATGTCCTTCCCCAGATTCCCCAAAAACATTGATTTCAATCTGCTCAATCAAAAGAATTGTTGGCCGGGTGCGGTGGCTCAAGCCTGTAATCCCAGCACTTTGGGAGGCTGAGACGGGTGGATCACGAGGTCAGGAGTTCAAGACCATCCTGGCTAACACGGTGAAACCCCATCTCTACTAAAAATACAAAAAACTAGCCGGGCGAGGTGGCGGGCCCCTGTAGTCCCAGCTACTCAGGAGGCTGAGGCAGGAGAATGGCGTAAACCCGGGAGGCGGAGCTTGCAGTGAGCTAGATCCGGCCACTGCACTCCAGCCTGGGTGACAGAGCGAGACTCTATCTCAAAAAAAAAAAAAAAAAAGAATTGTTTACCTGTATGAGACGAATACACACATTGCAAAGCAGTTGCTCAGAAGGTTTCTCGGCAGGTTTTACCTGAAGACATTTCCTTGCTCACCACAAGCCTCTGGGCATGACTAAATATCCCTTCACAGATCCTTTAAAGTCAGAGTTTCGAAACTGGGCAACATGCAGTAAGGATTAATTCTGTGAAGTGAATGCACATATAAGAGAGCAGATTCTTGGAACGCTTCTTCCTCGATTTAATTCAGTATATTTAACTATTCGCCATCGTTCTCAGTGCACTGCAAAAAGTCACTTTTTTGGTTTCACAGGAACAGTGTTCAAACGCTGTCTTGTGATAAAAGAGGTCTAACCCCCTGAGTGGAATGCATACATCACAAAGTAGTTTATCAGAAAGCTTCTATCCAGTTTTATCTGAAGATACCTCCTCTTTCACCGTAGGCCTGAAAGTGCTACCAACTGTCCCTTCGTGGATTTGTGCATGACGGAATTTCCAAATTGCGTAATATAAGAAAAGTTTTAACTATGCGAGATGAATAAATATATCTAACACAAAACAGTCTCACAGATATCTTCTTGTCAGTTTTTGGCTGAGAATATTTACTTGTTTACCATGGCCCTCCATATACACACAAATGTCTCTCGGTAGCTCTTTCTCCAAAAGGGATTCCAGAATCCTCTAGGAAAAGAAACGTATATTTCTGTGAGTCACATGCACACATCACAAATCAGCTCCTCAGAAAGCTTCTCTCCAGTTTCTATCAGAAGACGTTTCCTTTCTCACCATAACTCTCAAAGTGCCCCAGAATATCCCTTCACAGACTAAACAAAAACAGTGTTATGATACTGCTCAATGAAAAGAGAAGCTTAACTGTGTGAATGGAATTCACGTGACACAGAGCAGTCTCACAGAAAACTTCCTTCTGGTTTTTCTCAGAGGTTATTTCTTTTTCAGGATATTGTAAAGAGCGTTTCCAAATGTCCTTTCTCTGATTCCACAGAAACAGTGATTTTAAACTGCACATCCAAAGAATGACTTAACCCTATGACATGAATACAAACATCACAAAAGAGTTGTGCAGAAATCTTCTCTCCAATTTTAGAAGGAAGACATTTCCTTGTTCGACACAGACCTCCGGTTGCCACTTACTATCCCTTCGTAGAACCCTCAGAGACAGACTTTCAGACTGGGAAATGTAGAGTAAGATTTAACCATGTGAAAAGAATGGACTTGTCAGAGAGCAGTTTCTTTGAGTTCTTGTTTCTGTTTTTATTGGGCGACATTTCACTTTTTTCCGTAGTCTTCAATGTGCTCCGAATATCACTCTTTAATTTTTCAGAAACAGTGTTCAAACTGTGCCTTATGAGAAGAAAGTTATACCTCTCTGAGTGTAATGTGCACAACACCAACCAGTTTCTCAGAAAGCTTCTCTCCAGTTTTTATCTGACCATATTTCCTATTTCACCATAGGCCCATATGTCATCCCAAATATCCCTTCACAGATCCATCCACGAGGGCGTTTCCAAGCTCCGTAATGTAAAAAAAGCTTCATCTATGTGAGATGAATAAACATAGCAAAAAGCAGATTCACAGAAAGCTTCTTTCCAGTTTTTATCTGAAGATATTTCCTTTTTCACCATAGTCCTGAATCTGCTCCTGAATGTCCTTTCGTGGATCTGTCCATGACCATTTCCAAGCTGTGTAATGTAATGAAAGCTTTGTCTATGTGAGATGATTACACATATCACAGAGTAGTTTCCTTGAAAGCTTCTTTTCAGGTTTTGTCTGAGCCTATTTCCCTTTTCACCATTGGCATCAACATGCTGCCGAATATCACTTGGTAGCTGTTTCTCCAAAAGGGTTTCCCCAAGGCTGTATGAGAAGAGAGGTATAACACTGTGAATGAAATGCACACGGCACAAAGCATTTCCTCGGAAATCGTCTCCCAGTATCAGTCAGAATATATTTCCTTTTTCACCGTGTCAATGTGCTCTCGAAAATCCCATCACACGCTAAACATACCCAGGGTTAGTAAACTGCTCCATGAAAAGATCGGTTTATCTGAGTGAGAGGAATTAAGATGACACAGAGCAGTTTCACAGAAAGCTTCCTTCTGGATTTTACCTGAGGATATTTCTTCCCCCATATTCTAAGGATCATTCACAATGTCCTTCCTCAGATTCCACAAAAACAGTGATTTCAAGTTGCTCAATCCACATAATGATTTACCTCTATGAGACAAATACACACATTGCAAGGCAGTTGCTAAGAAAGTTTCTCTGCAGGTTTCATCGGAAGACATTTCCTGGCTCACCACAAGCCTCTGGGCGCCACTAAAAAACCCCTCACAGATTCTTCGAAGACAGAGTTTCAAAACTGGTCAACATAGAGTAAGCATTAACTTTCTGAAGTGAATGCCCATATCAGAGAGCAGATTCTTGGAATGCTTCTTCCTCGATTTTATTTCAGCATATTTCAATATTAGGCATAGTCCTCAATGTGCTCCAAAATATCACTTTTTTGTTTTCACGGGAACAGTGTTCAAACAGTGCCTTGAGAGAAAAGAGGTATAAATCCCTGAGTCAAATGCATAAATCAAAGAAGTTTCTCAGAGAGCTTCTATCTAGTTTTTGTCTGAAGATATCTTCTCTTTCACCATGGACCTGAATGTGCTCCAGAATGTCCCTTCGCAGATCCGTGCATGATGGAGTTTCCAAACTGCATAATATAAGAAAAGTTTTAACTGTGTGAGATTAATAAATATGTCTAAAACAAAGCAGTTTCACAGAAATCTTCTTTCTGGTTTTTGTCTGAGGATATTTACTTTTTCACCATAGCTATCCCTATACTCCCGAATGTCTCTTGGTAGCTTTTTCTCCAAAAGGGATCCGGAATCCCATAGGAGAAGAAAAATATATTTCTGTGAGTGGAATGCACACGTCTCAAAGCAGCTACTCAGAAAGCTTCTCTCCAATATCTGTCTGAAGATGTTTCCTTGCTCACCATGTGTCTCAAAGCACTCCTGAATATACCTTCTCAGACTAATCAAAAACAGTGTTATGATGATGCTCAATGAAAAGAGAAGCTTAGATTTGTGAGAAGATTGCACGTGACACAGAGCAGTTTCACAAAAGGCTTTCTTCTGGTTTCTCTGTGAGGTTATTTCATTTTCAGGATATTCTAGGGAGCGTTTCCAATGTCCTGTCTCAGATTCCACAGAAACAGTGATTTCAAACTGCTCAATCCTAAGAGTGATTTACCTCTATGAGATGAATACAAACTTCACAAAAGAGTTGCGCAGAAAGCTTCTCTCCAATTTTAGAAGGAAGACTTTTTTGTTCGACACAGACCTCCAGTGGCCACTTACCATCCCTTCGCAGAACCCTCAGAGACAGACTTTCAAACTGGGAAATGTAGAGTTAGATTTAACCATGTGAAAAGAATGGAGTTGTCAGAGAGCAGTTTCTTTCAGTGCTTCCTTCTCTTTTTTATTGGACAACAATTCACTTTTTACCATAGTCTTCAATGTGCTCCAAATATCTCTCTTTAATTTTACAGAAACTGTGTTCAAACCGTGCCTTATGAGAAAAAAACTTATGCCTCTCTGAGTGTAATGTGCACAACACCAACCAGTTTCTCAGAAAGCTTCTCTCCAGTTTTTATCAGACTACATTTCCTATCACCCGAATGTGATCCCAAATATCCCTTTGCGGATCCATCCACGAGAGTTTTTCCAAGCTGCGTAATGTAGAGAAAGTTTCACCTATGTGAGATGAGTAAACTTAGCAAGAAACAGATTCACAGAAAGCTTCTATCCAGTTTCTATCTGAAGATATTTCCTTTTTCTCCTTCGTTCTGACTGTGCTCCTGATGGTCAATTCGTGGATCTGTCCATGACCATTTCCAAGCTGCATAATGTAAAGACAGCTTTATCTATATGAGATGACTACACATATCATAGAGTAGTTACCTATAAAGCTTCTTTCCAGGTTTTGTCGAGGCTATATCCCTTTTCACCATCGACATCAACATACTCCTGAATATCACTTGGTACCTGTTCCTCCAAAAATATTTCCTTGATGCTATATGAGAAGAGAGGTATAACACTGTGATTGGAACGCACATGTCACAAAGCAGTTCCTCAGAAAGCTTCTCTCCAGTTGTGGTCTGAACATATTTCCTTCTTCACCGTAAGCCTCAAAGTGCTCCTGAGTATCCTATCACACACTAAACATACACAGGTTTAGAAAATTGCTCAAGGTGCCGGGCGCGGTGGCTCAAGCCTGTAATCCCGGCACTTTGGGAGGCCGAGACGGGTGGATCACAAAGTCAGGAGATCGAGACCATCCCGGCTAACACAGTGAAACCCCGTCTCTACTAAAAAATACAAAAAACTAGCCAGGTGAGGTGGTGGGCGCCTGTATTCCCAGCTACTCGGGAGGCTGAGGCAGGAGAATTACATAAACCCGGGAGGCGGAGCTTGCAGTGAGCTGAGATCCGGCCACTGCACTCCAGCCTGGGAGACAGCAAAACTCCGTCTCAAAAAAAAAAAAAAAAAAAAAAAAAAGGAAAATTGCTCAAGGAAACAATGGACTTAACTGAGTGAGAGGAATTAAGACGACACAAAGCAGTTTCAAAGAAAGATTCCTACTGGATTTTTCCTGAGGTTATTTCTTTCTCTATAATCTAAGGATCATTCCCAAATATTCTTCCTGAGATTCCAAAAAAACAATGATTTCAAGCTGCGCCATCAAAAGATTGGTTTAACTCTATGAGACGAATACACACATCGCAAAGTAGTTGCTGAGAGACTTTCTCAGCAAGTTACAACGGAAGACGTTTCCTTGCTCACCACAAGCCTCTGGGCGTCACTCAATATCCCTTCACAGATTCTTCAAAGACAGAGTTTTGAAACTGGGCAACATAGAGTAAGCCTTAACTCTGTCAAGTGAATGCACATATCAGAGAGCAGATTCTTGGAACGTTTCTTCCTCGATGTTATTTCAATATATTTCACTTTTCGCCATAGTCCTCAATGCGCTCCGAAATGTCACTTTTTCGGTCTCACAGGAACAGTGTTCAAATACTGCCTTGTTAGAAAAAAGGCATAACTCCCTGAATGGAATGCATACATCACAAAGTAGTTTCTCAGAAAGTTTCCATCAAGTTTTCCTGAAGATATCTCCTCTTTCAACGTAGACCTGAATGTGCTCCTGAATGTGCCTTCGCGGATCCATGCATGATGGAGTTTCCAAACTGCGTAATATAACAAAAGGTTTAACTATGCGAGTTGAATAAATATACCTAACACAATGCAGTTTCACAGAAATCTTCTTTCCAGTTTTTGTGTGAGGACATTTCCTTTTCCACCATAGCCATCCCTATACTCCCGAATGTCTCTTGGTAGCTTCCTCTCCAAAAGGGATTCTGGAATCCTCTAGGAGAAGAAAGGTGAGTGGAATGCACACGTCATTCTGTGAGTGGAATGCACACGTCATTCTGTGAGTGGAATTCTGTGAGTGAAATGCACACGTCATAAAGCAGCTCCTCAGAAAGTTTCTCTCCAGTTTGTATCTGAAGACGTTTCTTTTCTCACTGTGAGCCTCAAAGCGCTCCTGAATATCCCTTCCCAGACTAAACAATAGCAGTGTTATGATAATGCTCAATGAAAAGGGAAACTTAACTGGGTGAGCGGAATTCACGTGACACAGAGCAGTTTCACAGAAAGCTTCCTTCTGGGTTGTCTTTGAGGTTTTTCCTTTTGCAGGATATTCTAAATAGCGTTTCCAAATGTCCTTTCTCGGATTCCACAGGAACAGTGATTTCAAACTGCTCAATCAGAAGAATGATTTAACTCTATAAGATGAATACAACATCACAAAAGAGTTGCCTAGAAAGCTCCTCTCCAATTTTCGATGGAAGATATTTCCTTGCTCGACACAGGCCTCCGGTTGCAATTATTATCCCTTCAGAGAATCCTCAAAGACCGACATTCATACTTGCAAATATAAAGTAAGCTTTAACCCTGTGAAAAGAATGGACAAGTCAGAAAGCAGTTTCTTCGAGTGCTTTTTTCTGTTTTTTATTGGACGACATGTCACTTTTTTGCCATAGTCTTCAATATATCTAACACAAAGCAGTTTCACAGAAATCTTCTTTCCAGTTTTTGTCTGAGGATATTTCATTTTACACCATAGCCATCCCTATACTCCCGAATGTCTCTTGGTAGCTTTTTCTCCAAAAAGGTATCCGGATCCTCTAGGAGAAGAAAGGTGAGTGGAATGCACACGTCATTCTGTGAGTGGAATGCACAATCATTCTGTGAGTGGAATTCTGTGAGTGGAATGCACACGTCATAAAGCAGCTCCTCAGAACGTTTCTCTCCAGTTTGTATCTGAAGATGTTTCCTTTCTTACCGTGAGCCTCAAAGCGCTCCTGAATATCCATTTGCAGGCTAAAAAAAAGCAGTGTTATGATACTGCTCAATGAAAAGGGAAGCTTAACTGTGTGAGCAGAATTCACGTGACACAGGGCAGTTTCACAGAAAGCTTCCTTCTGGTTTCTCTCTGAAGTTATTTTTTTCAGGGTATTCTAAAGAGCGTTTCCAAATGTCCTTTATCAGATTCCACAGAAAGAGTGATTTCAAACTGCTCAAACCAAAGAATTATTTAACTCTATGGGATGAATACAAACATCACAAACGAGTAGCGCAGAAAGCTTCTCTCCAATTTTCGATGGAAGGTATTTCCTGGCTCCACACAGGCCTCCGGTTCACATTTACTATCCCCTCGCAGAACCTCAAAGACCAGCTTTCACACTGTTACATGTAGAGTAAGTATTAACACTGTGAAAACAATGGACATGTCAGAGAACATTTCTTAGAGTGCTTCTTTTTGTTTTTTATTGGACCTTTCACTTTTTGCCATAGTCTTCAATTTGCTCCGAATATCAATCTTTTGCTTTTCCAGGAACAGTGTTCAATCTGTCGTTCATGAGAAGGAAGTTACAACTCCCTGAGTGGAATGAACACATCACCAAGCAGATTCTCAGAAAGCTTCTCTCCAGTTTTTTATCTGGCTATATTTCCTATTTCACCATAGGCCCGAGTATGATCCCAAATATCCCTTTGTGGATCCATCCAATGGGGATTTTCCAAGTGGCATAGTGTAAAGGAAGCTTAATCTCTGTGAGATGAAGAAACATAGCAAAAAGTAGATTCACAGAAACCTTGTTTCCAGTTTTTATGTGAAGAGATTTCCTTTTTCACCACAGTTCTGAATTTGCTCCCAAAGGTCCCTTCCTGGATCTGTCCATGACAGTTTCCAAGTTGCGTAATGTAAAGAAAGCTTTATCTATGCGAGATGATTACACATATCAAACAGTGGTTTACTAGAAAAGTTCTTTCCAGTTTTGCTCTGAGGCTATTTCCCTTTTCACCATCGGCATCAACATGCTCCCGAATATCAAATGGTACCTGTTCCTCCAAAAGGGATTCCCCGACACTGTATGAGAAGAGAGGTATAACACTCTGACTGGAATGCACATGAAACAAACATTTCCTTGGAAAGCTTCTCTCCAGTTTCGGTCAGAACATATCTCTTTTTTCACCATAAGCCTCAAAGTACTCCCGAATATTGCATCACATGCTAAACATACACTGGGATATAAAACTGTTCAATGAAAAGAGAGGCTTAACTGAGTGAGAGAAATTAAGACGACACTGAGCAGTTTCACAGAAAGCTTCCTTTTGGATTTTACCCGAGGATACTTCTTTCTTTATGTTCTAAGGATCACAAGTGTTGCTCCTCAGATTCCACAAAAACAGTGATTTCAAGCTGTTCAATCCAAAGAACGGTTTAACTCTATGAGACGAATACACACATTGCAAAGCAGTTGCTCAGAAAGTTTCTCTGCAGGTTTCATCAGAAGACGTTTCCTTGCTCATAAGCCTCTGGGTGTCTCTAATAATCCCTTCACATATTCTTCAAAGACAGAGTTTCGAAACTGGGCAACATAGAGTAAGCATTAACTGTGTGAAGTGAATGCACATATCAGAGAGCATATTCTTGGAACGTTTCTTCCTCGGTGTTATGTCAGTGTATTTCACTATTCTACATAGTCCTTATTGCACTCTGAAATGTCACTTATTCAGTTTCACAGGAACAGTGTTCAAACACAGCCTTGTGAGTAAAGAGGTATAACTACCTGACTGGAATGCATATATCACAAAGTCGTTTTTCAGAAAGCCTCTATCCAATTTTTATCTGAAGATATCTCGTCTTTCACCATAGGCCTGAATGTGCTCCCGAATGTCCCTTCGCGGATATGTGCATGACGGAGTTTCCAACCTGCATAATATAAGAAAAGTTTTAACTATGCCAGATGAATAAATTCATCCAACACAAAGCAGTTTCACACAAATCTTCTTTCCAGTTTTTGTCTCAGGATATTTTCTTTTTCACTATAGCCATCCCTATACTCCTCAATGACACTAGGTAGCTTTTTATCCAAAAGGGAATCCAGAATCCTCTAGGAGAAGAAAGGTGAGTGGAATGCACACGTCATTCTGTGAGTGGAATGCACACGTCATTCTGTGAGTGGAATTCTGTGAGTGGAATGCACACATCACAAAGCTGCTCCTCAGAAAGCTTCTCCCCAGTTTCTATCTGAAGACGTTTCCTTTCTCACCTAAGCCTCAAAGCACTCCTGAATATCCTTTCGCAGACTAAACAAAAACAGTGTTATGATACTATTCAATGGAAAGAGAAGCTTCACTGTGTTAGCAGAATTCACGTGACACAGAGCAGTTTCACAGAAAGCTTCCTTCCGGTTTCTCTCTGAGGTAATTTTTTTTCAGGATATTCTAAAGAGCGTTTCCAAATGTCCTTTCTTAGATTCCACAGAAACAGTGATTTCAAACTGCTCAATCCAAAGAATGATTTAACTCTATGAGCTGAAGTCACTCTTCACAAAAGTGTTGCGCAGAAAGCTTCTCTCAAATATTTGATGGAAGACATTTCCTTGCTCGACACAGGCCTCTGGTTGCCACTTACTATCCCTCGCAGAACCCTCAAAACTGACATTCAACCTGGGAAATGTAGAGTAAGGTTTAACCCTGTGTTAAAATGGACATGTCAGAGAGCAGTTTCTTCCAGTGCCCCTTTCTGTTTTTTATTGGACATTTCTATTTTGCCATAGTCTTCAATGTGCTCTGAATATCACTCTTTTGGTTTTACGGGAACAGTGTTCAAATTTTGCCTTATGAGACGAAAGTTGTAACACCATGAGTGGAATGCAGACGTCACAAAGCAGTTTGTCAGAAAACTTGTCTCCCGTTTTCATCTGACTATATTTCCTATTTCACTCTAGGCCCAAATGTGATCCCAAATATCCCTTAGCCGATCCATCCACGAGGGATTTTCCAACATTTGTAATGTAAATAAAGCTTCAACTATGGGAGATGAATAAACATAGCAAAAAGCAGATTCACAGAAAGCTTCTTTCCCGCTTTTAGCTGAAGATATTTCGTTTTTCACCATAGTCCTCAAAGTGCTCCCGAAGGTCACTTCGTGGATCCGTCCATGACAGTTTCAAAGTTGTGTAATATAAAGAAACCTTTATCTATTCGAGATGATTACACATATCACAGAGTATTTTCCTAGAAAGCATTTCCCAGTTTTACTCTGAGGCTATTTCCCTTTTTACTATGGGCAGCAACATCCTCCCGAATATCATTTGGTACCAGTTTCTCCAAAAGCGTTCCCCGACGCTGTATGAGATGAGAGGTATAACACTGTGAGTGAAATGCACACGTTACAAGGCAGTTCCTCGTGAAGCTTCTCTCCAGCATTGGTCTGAAGATATTTCCTTTTTCAACGTAAGCCTGAAAGTGCTCCTGAATATCCCATCACATGCTAAGCATACAAAGCATTAGAAAACTGCTCAATGAAAAGAGGGGCTTATCTGAGTGAGAGCCTTTAAGACGACACAGAGCAGTTTCACAGAAAGCTTCCTTCTGGATTTTTCTTGAGGAAACTTCTTTCTCCATGTTCTAAAGATCGTTCCCAAATGTCCTTCCTCAGATTCGACAAAAACAGTGCTTTCAAGCTGTTCAATCCAAAGAGCAGTTTAACTATATGAGACGAATACACACATCACAAAGCAGTTTCTCAGGAAGTTTCTCTGCAGGATTCATTGGAAGACGTTTCCTTGCACACCACAAGCCTCCAGGCATCACTAAATATCCTTTCACAGATTCTCCAAAGACAGACATTCGAAACTGGGCAACATGGTGTTAGCATTAACTCTGTGACCTGAATGCACATATCAGGAGCAGATTCCTGGAAACTTCTTCCTCGATTTTATTTCAGTATACTTCACTATTCTCCATAGTCCTCAACGCGCTCTGAAATATCACATTTTCAGTTTCACAGGAAAGGTGTTCAAACACTGCCTTGTGAGAAAAGAGGTATAAATTCCTGAGTGTAATGCATACATCACAAAATCGTTTCTCAGAATGATTCCCTCCACTTTTTATCTGAAGATATCTCCTCTTTCACCATAGGCCTGAATGTGCTCCCGAATGTCCCTTCACGGATCCGTGCATGACGGAGTTTCCGAACTGCGTACTATAAGAAGATTTTTAACTATGTGAGATGTATAAATATATCTAACACAAAGCAGTTTAGTAGAAAACTTCTTTCCAGTTTTTCTCTGAGGATATTTCCTTTTTCATCATAGCCATCCGCATACTCTCCAATGTCTCTTTGTAACTTTTTCTCCAAAAGGAATTCCGGATTCTTCTTGGAGAAGAAAGGTGAGTGGAATGCACATGTCATTCTGTGAGTGGAATGAACAAGTCACAAAGCAGCTACACAGAAAGCTTCTCTCCAGTTTCTATATGAAGACGTTTCCTTTCTCACCATAAGCCTCAGAGCACTCCTGAATATTCCTTCACAGACTAAACAAAAACAGTGTTATGATACTGCTCATTGAAAAGAGAAGCTTATCTGTGTGAGCATAATTCACTTGACAAAGAGCAGTTTATTCCTTCTGGTTCGCTCTGAGGTTATTCCTTTTTCAGGATATTGTAAAGAGCGTTTCCAAATGTCCTTTCTCAGATTCCACAGAAACAGTGATTTCAAACTTCTCAATACAAAGAATGATTTAACTCTATGAGATGAGCAGAAACTTCACAAAAGAGTTGCGCAGAGAGCTTCTCTCAAATATTCGATAGAAGACATTTTCTTGCTTGACAGAGGCATCTGGTTGCCACTTACTATCGCTTCCCAGAACCCTCAAAAACTGACTTTCAAACTGGGAAATGTAGAGTAAGCTTTCTCCCTGTGTAAAAATGGACATGTCAGAGAGCAGGTTCTTCGAGTGCTTCTTTCTGTTTTTTATTGGACATTTCAATTTTGCCATAGTAGTCAGTGTGCTCCGAATATCACTCTTTTGGTTTTACTGGAAAAGTGTTCAAATTGTGCCTTATGAGAAGAAAGTTATAACTCCCTGAGTGGAATGCACATGTCACCAAGCAGTTTCTCAGAAAGCTTCTCTCCCGTTTTGATCTGACTATATTTCCTATTTCACCGTAGGCCTGACTATGATCCCAAATATCCCTTCGTGGATCCATCCAAGAGGGTGTTTCCAAGCTGCATAATATAAAGAAAGCTTCATCTCTGTGAGATGAATAAACATAGCAAAAAGCAGATTCACAGAAACCTTCTTTCCAGTTTTTATGTGAAGAGATTCTCCCTAATGTGCTTCTGAAGGTCCCTTCATGGATCATGACAGTTTCCAAGTTGTGTAATGTAAAGAAAGCTTTATCTATGCCAGATGATTACACATAACAAAGACTAGTTTCCTAGAAAGCTTCTTTCCAGTTTTTCTCTGAGGTTGTTTCCTCTTTCACCATCATCATCAACAAGCTCCCGAATATCACTTGGTATCTGTTCCCCCAAAAGGGTTTCCCGACGCTGTATGAGAAGGAGGTATAACACTCTGACTGGAATGCACATAAGACAAAGCAGTTCCTCAGAAAGCTTCTCTCCAGTTTCTTTCTGAACATATTTCCTTTTTCACCATAAGCCTCAAAGTGCTCCTGAGTATCGCATCACATGCTAAACATACACAGGGTTATAAAACTTCTCAATGAAAAGAGAGGCTTAATTGAGTGGGAGATATTAAGACAACACAGAGCAGATTCACAGCAAGCTACCTTTTGGATTTTACCTGAGGATACTTCTTTCTCCATATTCTAGGAATCATTCCCAAAGGTCCTTTCTCAGATTTCACAAGAACAGTGATTTCAAGCTGTTCAATGCAAAGAACGATTTAACTCTATGAGACGAATACACATATAACAAAGCTGTTGCTCAGAAAGATTCTCTGCAGGTTTCATCGGAAGACGTTTCCTTGCTCATCACAAGCCTCCGGGTGTCACTAAATATCCCTGCACAGATACTTCGAAGACAGAGTTTCAAAACTGGTCAACATAGAGTAAGCATTAACTCTGTGAAGTGAATAAACATATCAGAGAGCAGATTGCTGGAACGCTTCTTCTTCGATTTTATTTCAGTATATTTCACTATTCATCATAGTCCTCAATGCGCTCTGAAATATCACTTTTTTGATTTCAAAGGAACAGTGTTCAAACACTGCCTTGTGAGAAAAGTGGTATACCTCCCCGAGTGTAATGCATACATCACAAAGTCGTTTCTCAGAAAGCTTCTATACACTTTTTATCTGAAGATATCTCCTCTTTCACTGTAGGCCTGAATGTGCTCCCGAATGTCCCTTCGTGGATCCGTGCATGACAGAATCTCCAAAATGCGTAATATGAGAAAAGTTGTAACTATGCGAGAGAAATGAATAGTTCTAACACAAAGCAGTTTCACAGAAATCTTCTTTCCAGTTTTTGTCTGAGGATATTTTGCTGTTCACCATAGCCATCCCTATAGTCCCGAATGTCTCTTGGTAGCTTCTTCTCCAAAAGGGATTCTGAAATCCTCTAGGAGAAGAAAGTTGTGTGGAATGCACCTGTCATTCTCTGAGTGGAATGCACACGTTTTTCTGGAAGTGGAATTTTGTGAGTGGAATGCACACATCACAAAGCAGCTCCTCAGAAATCTTCTCTCCAGTTTCTATCTGAAGACGTTTCCTTTCTCAACATAAGCTTCAAAGCACTCCGAATATCCCTTCACAGACTAAACAAAAACAGTGTTGTGATACTGCTCAATGAAAAGAGAAGCTTAATTGTGTGAGCGGAATTCACCAGACACAGAGCAGTTTCACAGAAAGCTTCCCTCTGGTTTCTCTTTGAGGTTACTTCTTTTTCAGGATACTCTAAAGAGAGTTTCCAAATGACCTTTCTTATATTCCACAGAAACAGTGATTTCAAACTACTCAATCCAGAGAATGATTTAACTCTATGAGATGAGCACAAACTTCACAAAAGAGTTGTGCAGAAAGCTCCTCTCAAATATTCGATGGAAGACATTTCCTTCCTCGACACAGGCATCTGCTGCCACTTATTATCCCTTTGCTGAACCTTCAAAGACAGACTTTCAAACTGGAAAATGTAGAGTAAGCTTTAACCCTGTGTAGAAATGGACATGTCAGAGAGCAGTTTCTTCGAGTGATTCTTTCTGTTTATTTTATTGGACATTTCAATTTTGCCATAGTCTTCAATGTGCCTCGAATATCTCTCTTGTGGTTTTACAGGAACAGTGTTCAAATTGTGCCTTATGAGAAGAAAGTTATAACTCCCTGAGTGGAATGCACAGGTCACCAAGCATTTTCTCAGAAAGCTTCTCTCCCCCTTTGATCTGACTATATTTCCTATTTCACTATAGGCCCAAATGTGATCCCAAATATCCTTTCGCAGATGCGTCCATGAGGGAGTTTCCAAGCTGTGTACTGCAAAGAAACCTTCATCTATGTGGGATGAATAAACATAGCAAAAAGCAGATTCACAGAAAGCTTCTTTCTAGTTTTTATCTGAAGAGATTTCCTTTTTCACCACAGTCCTGAATGTGTCTCTGAAGTTCCCTTCATGGATCCCTCCATGACAGTTTCCAAGTTGCGTAATGTAAAGAAAGCTGTATCTATGCGAGATGATTATACGTATCAAAGAGTAGTTTCCCAGAAAGCTTCTTTCCAGTTTTTCTCTGAGGCTAATTCCTTTTTCTCCATCGGCATCAACATGGTCCCGAATATCACTTGGTACCTGTTATTCCAAAAGGGTTTCCCCAACGCTGTATAAGAAGAGAGGTATAACACTCTGACTGGAATGCACATGAGACAAAGCAGTTCCTCGGAAAGCTTCTCACCAGTTTCGGTCAGAACATATTTCCATTTTCACTGTAAGACTCAAACTGCTCACGAATTTCACATCACACGCAAAACATACCAGGGTTTTAAAACTACTCAATGAAAAGAGAGGCTTAACTGAGTAAGAGGAATTAAGACGACACTGAGCAGATTCACAGAAAGCTACCTTTTGGATTTTACCTGAGGACACTTCTTTCTCTATATTCTAAGTATCGTTACCAAACGTCCTTCCTCAGATTTCACAACAACAGTGATTCCATGCTGTTCAATCCAAAGAATGTTTTAAATCTATGAGATGAAAACTTACATCACAAAGCTGTTGCTCAGAAAGTTTCTCTATGCTTTATCTATGCGAGATGATTACACATATCAAAGAGTAGTTTCCTAGAAAGCTTCTTTCCACTTTTTCTCTGAGGCTATTTCTCTTTTCACCAGCAGCATCAACATGCTCCCGAATATCACTTGGTACCTTTTGCTCCAAAAGAGTTTCCCCGATGCTGTATGAGAAGAGATTGTATGACACTCTGACTGGAATGCACACGAGACAAAGAATTTCCTTGGAAAGCTTCTATTCAATGTTGGTCTGAACATATTTCCTTTTTCACCTTAAGCATCAAAATGCTCCCAAATATCCCGTCACATGCTAAGCATACACAGGTTTAGAAAACATCTCAATGAAAAGAAGGCTTAACTGTGTGAGAGCCTTTAAAACGACACAGAGGAGTTTCACAGAAATCTTCCTTCTGGATGTTACCTGAGGATATTTCTTTCTCCATGTTCTAAGTATCGTTCCCAAATGTCCTTCCTCAAATTCCTCAAAAACAGTGATTTCAAGCTGTTCAATCCAAAGAACAGTTTAACTCAATGAGACAAATACACACATTGCAAAGCAGTTGCTCAGAAAATTTCTCTGCAGGTTTCATCGGAAGACGTTTCCTTGCTCACCACAAACCTCCATGCGTCATTAAATATCCCTTCACAGATGCTTCAAAGACAGCGTTTCGAAACTGGACAACATACAGGAAGCATTAACTCAGTGAAGTGAACGCACATATCAGAGATCAGATTCTTGGAACGCTTCTTCCTCGATTTTATTTCAGTATATTTCATTATTCCCCATAGTCTTCAATGCGCTCCGAAATATCACTTTTTTCATTTCAAAGGAACAGTGTTCAAACACTGCCTTGTGAGAAAAGAAGTACAACTCCCTTAGTGGAATGCATACATCAAAAAGTCGTTTCTCAGAAAGTTCCTCTCCACTTTTTATCTGAAGACATCTCTTCTTTAACCATTGGCCTGAATTTACTCCCGAATATCCCTTCACGTATCCGTGCATGACAGAGTTTCCAAACTGCATAACATAAGAAAAGTTTTAACTATGCGAGATGAATAAATATGTCTAACACAAAGCAGTTTCATAGAATTCTACTCTCCAGTTTTTGTCTGAGGATATTTCCTTTTTCACCATAGCCATCTCTATACTAATGAATGTCTCCTGGTGGCTTTTTTCCAAAAGGGATTCCGGAATCCTCCAGGAGAAGAAAGATGAGTGGAATGCACACGTCATTCTGTGAGTGGAATTGTGTGAAAGCTTCTCTCCAGTTTCTATCTGAAGACGTTTCCTTTCTCACCGTAAGCCTCAAAGCTCTGCTGAATATCCCTTTGCAGACTAAACGAAAACAATTTTATGATGCTGCTCAATGAAAACAGAAGCTTAACTGTGTGAGCAGAATTCACGTGACACAGAGCAGTTTCACAGAAAGCTTCCTTCTGGTTTCTCTCTGAGGTTATTTCTTTTTCAGGATATTCTAAAGAGCATTTTCAAATGTCCTTTCTCAGTTTCCACAGAAACAGTGATTTCAAACTACTCAATCCAAAGGATGATTTAACTCTATGAGTACAAACTTCACAAAAGAGTTGCGCAGAAAGATTCTCGCAAATATTCGACGGAAGACATTTCCTTGCTTGACACAGGCCTCCGTTTGCCACTTACTATCCCTTTGCAGAACCCTCAAAGACAGACTTTCAAACTGGGAAATATAGAATAAGCTTTAACCCTGTGTAAAAATGAACATGTCAGAGAGCAGTTTCTTCGATTGCTTCTTTCTGTGTTTTATTGGACATTTCAATTTTGCCATAGTCTTCAATGTACTCTGAATATCACTCTTTTGGTTTTACAGGAACAGTGTTCAAATTGTGCCTTATGAGAAGAAAGTTATAACTCCCTGAGTGGAATGCATACATCACCAAGCAGTTTCTCAGAAAGCTTCTCTCCG
Source organism: Piliocolobus tephrosceles (assembly GCF_002776525.5). Taxonomy (NCBI): domain Eukaryota; kingdom Metazoa; phylum Chordata; class Mammalia; order Primates; family Cercopithecidae; genus Piliocolobus; species Piliocolobus tephrosceles. Next base: position 474,957 of record NW_022312115.1, on the reverse strand, counting down.
TTTTGATCTGACTATATTTCCTATTTCACTATAGGCCTGAACGTGATCCGAAATATCCCTTCGTGGATGCATCCACGAGGGAGTTTCCAAGCTGTGTAATATAAAGAAACCTTCATCTATGAGAGATGAAAAAACATGGCAAAAAGCAGATTTACAGAAAGCTTCCTTTCTGTTGTAATCTGAAGATATTTCGTTTTTCACCATAGTTCTCAAAGTGCTCCCGAAGATCCCTTTGTGGATCCGTCCAAGAAAGTTTCCAAGCTGAGTAATGTAAAGAAAGCATTATCTATTTGAGATCATTACACATAACACAGAGTAGTTTATTAGAAAGCTTTTTCCAGTTTTAGTCTGAGGCTATTTCCCTTTTCACCATCAGCATCAACATGCTCCCGAATATCACTTGGTATTGTTTCTCCAAAATGGTTTCCCTGACGCTGTATGAGAAGAGATGTATAACACTGTGAGTGGAATGCACACGTCACAAGGCAGTTCCTCGAAAGCTTCTCTCCAGTTTTGGTCTGAACATATTTCCTTTTTCACCATAAGCCTTAAAGTGCTCCCAAATATCCCGTCACAGTCTAATCATACACAGGATTAGAAAACTGTTCAGCGAATAGAGGGGCTTAACAGAGTGACGGTCATTAAGACGAAACACAGCAGTTTCACAGAAAGCTTTATTCTGCATTTTATCTGAGGATATTTCTTTTTCCATGTTCTAAGTATCGTTCCCAAATATACTTCCTCAGATTCCACAAAACAGTTATTTCAAGCTGTTCAATCTAAAGAACTGTTTAACTCTAAGAGACGAATATACACATCGCAAAGCCGTTGCTCAGAAGGTTTCTCGGCAGGTTTTACCTGAAGACGTTTCCTTGCTCACCACAAGCCTCTGGGCATCACTAAATAACCCTTCACAGATGCTTCAAAGACAGAGTTTCGAAACTGGGCAACATAGAATAAGCATTAAGTCTGTGACGTGAATGCACATATCCGAGAGCAGATTCTCGGAACGCTTCTTCCTCGATTTTATTTCAGTATATTTCACTATTCGCCATAGTCCTCAATGCGCTCCAAAATATCACATTTTTGGTTTCACAGGAACAGTGTTCAAACACTGCCTTGTGAGAAAAGAGATATAACTCCATGACTGGAATGCATGCATCACAAAGTCGTTTCTCAGAAAGCTTCTATCCACTTTTTATCTGAAGATACCTCCTCTTTCACCATAGGCCTGAATGTGCTTCCGAATATCCCTTCACGGATCCGTAAATGACGGAGTTTCCGAACTGAGTAATAGAAGAAAAGTTTTATCTATGCGAGATGAATACATACATCTAACACAAAGCAGTTTCACAGAAATCGTCTTTCCAATGTTTGTCTGAGGATATTTTCTTTTTCACCATAGCCATCCGTATACTCCCGAATGTCTCTTGGTAGCTTTTTCTCCAAAAAAGATTCAGGAATCCTCTGGGAGAAGAAAGGAGAGAGGAATGCAAATGTCATTCCGTCAGTGGCATGCACACGTCATTCTGTGAGTGGAATGCACACGTCACAAAGCAGCTCCTCAGAAAGCTTCTCTCCAGTTTCTATCTGAAGATATTTCATCTGTGACCATAAGCCTGAAAGCAACCCTGAATATTCCTTCGCAGACTAAACAAAAACAGTGTTTTGATGCTGCTCAATGAAAAGAGAAGCCTAATTGGGTGAGCGGAATTCAGGTAACTCAAAGCAGTTTCACAGAAAGATTCCTTCTGGTTTCTCTCTGAGGTTATTTCTTTTTCAAAATATTCTAAAGAGCGTTTCCAAATGTCCTTTCTCATTTTCCACAGAAACAGTGATTTCAAACTACTCAATCCAAAGAATGATTTAACTCAATGAGATGAGTACAAATTTCACAAAAGAGTTGTGCAGAAAGCTTCTCTCAAATATTCGATGAAAGACATTTCCTTGCTTGACACAGACCTCCGGTTGCCACTGACTATCCCTTCGCAGAACCCTCAAAGACCGACTTTCAAACTGGGAAATGTAGAGGAAGCTTTAGCGCTGTGAAAAGAAATGACAAGTCAGAGAGTAGTTTCTTCGAGTGCTTCTTTCTGTTTTTTATTGGACGACATTTCACTTTTTGCCATAGTCTTTATTGTGCTCTGAATATCACTCTTTTGGTTTTACAGGAACAGTGTTCGAACTCTGCCTTATGAGAAGAAAGTTACAACTACCTGAGTGGAATGCACACGTCACCAAGGAGTTACTCAGAAAGCTTCTCTCCTGTTTTTATCAGATTATATTTGCTATTTCACCATAGGCCCGAATATGATCCCAAATATCCCTTCGCAGATCCATCCACGAGGGAGTTTCCAAGCTGAGTTATGTAAAGAAAGCTTCATCTATGTGAGATGAATAAACATAGCAAAAAGCACATTCACAGAAAGCTTCTATGCAGTTTTTATCTGAAGATATTTCCGTTTTCACCATATTCCTGAATGTGGTTTGTAAGGTCCCTTCGTAGATCCGTCCATGACAGTTTCCAAGCTGGGTAATGTAAAGAAAGCCTTATCTATGTGAGATGATTACACATATCACAGAGTAGTTTCCTAGAAAGCTTCTTTCCAGTTTTTGTCTGAGGTTATTTCCCTTTTCACCATCGGCATCAACATGCTCCCGAATATCACTTGGTACCAGTTTCTCCAAAAGGGTTTCCCCGACGCTGTATGAGAAGAGAGGTATAATACTGTGAGTGGAGTGCACACGTCACAAAGCAGTTCCTCGGAAAGCTTATCTCCAGTTTCGGTCTGAACATATTTCCTTTTTCACCTTAAGCGTCGAAGTGCCCTCAAATATCCCATCACATGCTAAACATACACAGTGTTACAAAACTGATCAATGAAAAGAGAGGCTTAACTGAGTGAGAGGAATTTAGATGACTCACAGCAGTTTCACAGGAAGCTTCCTTCTGGATTTTACCTGAGGATATTTCTTTCTCCATATTCTAAAAATCGTTCCCAAATGTCCTTCCTCAGATTCCACAAAAACAATGTTTTCAAGCTGATCAATCGAAAGAATGCCTTAACTCTGTGAGACGAATATACACATTGCAGAGCAGTTGCTCAGAAAGTTTTCCTGCAGGTTTCAATGGAAGACATTTCCTTGCTCACCACAAGCCTCCGGGCGTCACTAAGTATCCCTTCACAGATACTTCAAAGACAGAGTTTCGAAACTGGGCAACATAAAATAAGCATTAACTCTGTCAAGTGAGTACACATATCAGATAGCAGATTCTTGGAACGCTTTTTCCTCGATTTTATTTCAGTACTTTTCACTATTCGCCATAGTCCATAATGCGCTCTGAAATATCACTTATTTGGTTTCACAGGAACAGTGTTAAAACACTGCTTTGTGAGAAAAGAGGTATACCTCCCTGAGTGGAATGCATACATCACAAAATAATTTCTCAGAAAGCTTCTATCCAGTTTTATGTGAAGATATCTCCTCTTTCACCATAGGCCTGAATGTGCTCCCGAATGTCCCTTCCCGGATCCATGCATGACGGAGTTTCCAAACTGCGTTACATAAGAAAAGTTTTAAATATGCCAGACGAATAAATATATCTAACACAAAGGAGTTTCACAGAAATCTTCTTTCCAGTTTTTGTCTTAGGATATTTAATTTTTCACCATAGCCCTCCCTATACACCTGAATGTCTCTTGGTAGCTCATTCTCCAAAAGAGATTCCGGAATCCTCTAGGAAAAGGATGGTATATTTCTGTGAGTGGAATACACATGTCACAAAGCAGCCCCTCAGAAAGCGTCTCTCCAGTTCCTATCTGAAGACGTTTCCTTTCTCACCATAAGCCTCAAAGCGCTCCTGAATATCCCTTCGCAGACTAAACAAAAACAATGTTATGATACTGCTCAATGAAAAGAGCAGCTTGACTGTGAGAGCGGAATTTCATGTGACACAGAGCACTTTCACATAAATCTTCCTTCGGGTTTCTCTCTGAGGTTATTTCTTTTTCAGGATATTCCAAAGTGTGTTTCCAAATGTCCTTTCTCAGATTTCACAGAAACAGTGATTTCAAACTGCTCAATAAAAGAATGATTTAACTCCATAGGATGAGTGCAAACATCAAAAAACAGTTGCGCAGACATCTTCTCTCCAATTGTCGATGGAAGATATTTCCTCTCTCGACACAGGCCTCTGGTTACCCCTTAGTATCCCTTTGTGGAACCCTCAAAGACCGACTTTCAAACTGGGAAATGTAGATTAAGTTTCAACCCTGTGAAAAGAATGGACACGTCAGAGAGAAGTTTCTTCGAGTGCTTCTTTCTGTTTTTTATTGGACGACATTTCACTTTTTGCCATAGTCTTCAATGTGCTCCGAATATCACTCTTTTGGCTTCACAGGAATCCTGTTCCAACTGTGCCTTATGAGAAGAAAGTTGTAACACACTGAGTGGAATGCACACATCACCAAGCAGTTTCTGAGAAAGCTTCACTCCAGTTTTTATCTGACTATATTTCCTATTTCACCATAGGCCCAAGTGTGATCCCAAATATCCTTTCATGCATCCTTCCAAGAGGAAGTTTCCAAGCTGCATCATGAAAGAAAGCTTCCTCTATGTGAGGTGAATAAACGTAGCAAAAAGCAGAATCACAGAAATCTTCCTTCCATTTATTATCTGAAGATATTTCCTTTTTCACCGTAGTCCTGAATGTTCTCCTGAATGTCCCTTTGTGGATCCGTCATTAAAGTTTACAAGCTGTGTAATGTAAAGAAAGCTTTATCTATGTGAGATGTTTACATATATCACAGAATAGTTTCCTAGAAGGCTTCTTTCCAATTTTTCTCTGAGGCTATTTCCCTTTTCACCATTGACATCATCATGCTCCCGAATATCACTTGGTAACTGTTTTTCCAAAAGGGATTCCCCGACACTGTATGAGAAGAGAGGTATAACACTGTGAGTGGAATGCACATGTCACAAAGCAGTTCCTCGGAAAGTTTTCTCCAGTTTTGTTCTGAACATATTTACTTTTTCACCGTAATCCTCAAAGTGCTCTTGAATATCCCATCACATGCTGAGCATACACAGGGTTAGAAAATTGCTCATTGGAAAGAGAGGATTACCTGAGCGAGAGGAATTAAGACGACACAGAGCAGTTTCACAGAAAGCTTCCTTCTTGATTTTACCTGAGGATATTACTTTCTCCATATTCTAAGGATCGTTCCCTATGTCCTTCCTCAGATTCCACAAAAACAGTCATTTCAAGCTGCTCAATCCAAAGAATGGTTTAACACTATGAGGTGAATACACACATCAAAAAGCAGTTGCTCAGAAAGTTTCTCCACATATTTCACTGGAAGATGTTTCCTTGATCACCACAAGCCTCCAGGCGTCACTAAATATCCATTCACAGGTACTTCAAAGACAGAATTTCGAAACTGGACAACATAGAGTAAGCATTAGCTTTGTAAATTGAATGCACATATCACAGAGTAGATTCTTGGAATGCTTCTTCCTTGATTTTATTTCAGTATATTTCACGGTTCGCCTTAGTCCTCAATGCGCTCCGAAATATCACTTTTTCGTTTTCACAGGAATAGTGTTCAAACACTGCCTTGTGAGAAAAGAGGTAAAACTCCCTGAGTGGAATGCATACATCACAAAGTAGTTTCTCAGAAAGCTTCTATCCAGTTCTTATCTAAAGATATCTTCTCTTGCAACGTAGGGCTGAATATGCTCCCGAATATCCCTTCACGGATCCATGCATGACGAAGTTTCCCAACTGGGTAATATAGGAAAAGTTTTAACTATACGAGATTAATAAATATATCTAACAGAAAGCAGTTTCACAGAAATCTTCTTTCCAGTTTTTGTCTGAGGATATTACCTTTTTCACCATAGCCGTCCCTGTACTCCTGAATGTCTCTTGGTAGCTTTTTCTCCAAAAGAGATTCTGGAATCCTCTAGGAGAATAAAGGTATATTTTTGAGTGAAATGCATACATCAGAAATCAGCTTCTCAGAAAGCTTCTCTCCAGTTTCTTTCTGAAGACGTTTCCTTTCTCACCGTTAGTCTCAAAGCACTCCTGAATATCCCTTCACAGACAAAACAAAAACAGTGTTATGATACTGCTCAATGAAAACAGAAGCTTAACTGTGTGAGTGGAATTCACGTGACACAGGGCAGTTCCACAGAACGATTCCTTCTGCTTTCTCTCTGAGGTTATTACTTTTTCCGCATATTCTAAAGCGTGTTTCCAAACGTCCTTTCTCAGATTCCACAGAAACAATGATTTCAATCTGCTCAATCCAAAGGATGATTTAATTCTATGAGATGAATACAAACATCACAAAAGAGTTGCACAGAAAGATTCTCTCCAATTTTAGATGGAAGACATTTCCTTGCTCGACACAGGCCTCTGGTTGCCACTTACTATCCCTTCAGAGAACCCTCAAACACTGACTTTCAAAATGGGAAATGTAGAGTAAGCTTTAACCCTGTTAAAAGAATGGACGTGTCAGAGAGCAGTTTCTTTGAGTGCTTCTTTCTGTTCTTTATTGGATGACATTTCACTTATTGCCATAATTTTCAATGTGCTCCGAATATCACTTGGGAACTAATTGAGGCATATGGTGAAAATGGAAATATGCTCAGATAAAAAATTGGAAAGAAGTGTTTTGAGAAACTGCACTTTGACAGGTGAATGCAACTCACAGGGTTACACTTTCCCTTCCATGGATCTGTTTGCTAGCAGAGTTTTCTTGAAATCTACATTGGGATATTTCTTAGCGCAGTGAAGCTTACGGTGAAAACGGAAATATCCTCAAATGAAAACTAGAAAGGAGCTTTCTGAGAAACCTATTTGTGATATTGAATTCATCTCACAGAGTTACAACCTACTGTTCATGAGGCAGTTTGCTAACACTGTTGTCGTGGATTCTGCAAAGTGATATTTGAGAGCGCATTGAGGCCCTTGGTGATAAAGGAAATATCCTCAGATAATAACTAGAAAGAAGCTTTCTGAGAAATTGCTTTCTAATGTGTGAATTCATCACGCAGAGTTTCACCTTTCCCTTCTAGTATTAGTTTGCTAACACTGTCTTCATCTCTTCTGCAAAGTGATATTTGGGAGTCCATGGAGGGCAATGTAGAAAAAGCAAATATTCTCAGATAAAAACTGGAAATAAGCGTTCTGTGAAACTGCATTGTGACATGTGAATGCAACTCACAGAGTTACACTTTCCTTTCCATTGATCGGTTTGCTAACAGTGTTTTCTTGACATCTACATTGGGATATTTCTTGGCACAATGAAGCTTACAGTGACAAAGGAAATATTCTCAAATAAAAATTAAAAAGGAGCTTTGTGAGAAACCTATTTGTGATATGTGAATTCATCTCACAGATTTACAACCTAGTCGTCATGAGGCAGTTTGCTAACACTGTTGTGGTGGAATCTGCAAAGTGATATGTTGGAGTGCATTGAGGCCCTTGGTGAAAAAGGAAATATCCTCCGATAAGAACTAGAAAGAAGCTTTCTGAGAAATTGCTTTATGATATGCGAATTCATCACACAGAGTTTCACCTTTCCCTTTAATAGTAGTTTGCTAACACTGTTTTCATGGATTCTGCAAAGTGATATTTGGGAGCTCATTGAGGGCTATGGTGAAAAAGAAAATATCCTCAGATAAAAACTGGAAAGAAGCATTCAGAGAAACTGCATTGCAATGTGTCAATGCAACTCACACAGTTATAATTTTCTCTTTAAGGATCAGTTGGCTTACACAGTTTTCTTGAAATCTGCACTGGGATATTTCTTCGTGCTATGCAGCTTACAGTGAGAAAGAAACTATCCTCCGATAAAGATGTGAAAGAAGCTTTCTGAGAAATTGCTTCCTGATATGTGATGTCTTCACACAGAGTTGCACCACTCTTTCGTGCAGCCGTTTGCTAGTAGCTTTTTTGTTCATTTTGAGAAATGATATTTCGGATGGGTTTGAAGAGTAGAAGGACAAAGGAAATATCTTCCGAGAAAAAGTGGAATGAGGCTTTCTGAGAAACTGCTTTGTGATGTGTGAATTCATTTCCCAGTGTTACACCACTCTTTCATGGAGGAGTTTCCTAGCAGTGATTTTGTGAAATCTCAGAAGTGATATCTTGGATATTGTTGAATCCCATGGTGAGTAATGAAATATCCTCAGACAAATCTGCAGAGAAGCCCTCTCAGAAACTTCTTGGCTGTGGGTGAGTTCAGCTCACAGTGTTACTTCATCATTTTCATTGAGAAGCTTGCTAACAGTGTTTTCGCAGAATCTGCAATAAGACACATGGTGGCGCTCCGAGACCAAAAGGAACCTCTGCTCAAAAAAGACGCTTTCTGAGAAACTGCTTTGTGCTGTGTGAATTCAACTCACTGAGATACACCGGAATTTCGTGGAGCCGTCGGCCAGCCCTGTTTTTGTGGAATCTGAGAACTGAAATTTCGGATCCCAGTGAAGGCTATAAGGCCAAAGGAAATATCCTCTGATAAAAATGGGAAAGAAGCTTTCTGATAAACTTCTTTGTGATCTGTGAATTCATCTCACAGAGTAACACATTTCTCCTCATGAAGCCATTCGCAAAGACTGTTCTCGTGGTATTGGAAAAGTGATATTTGGGTGCCCATGGAGGGCTATGGTGAAAAAGGAAATGTCACCAGATAAAAACTGGAAAGAAGCGTTCTGAGAAATTGCATGGTGACATGTGAATGCAACTCACATAGTTACACTTTCCTTTCCATGGATCCGTTTGCTAACAGTGTTTTCTAGAAATCTACATTGGGATATTCCTTAGTGCAATGAAGCTTACGGTGACAAATGAAATATCCTCAAATAAAAACTAGAAAGAGCTTTGTGAGAAATCTATTTGTGATATGTGAATTCATCTCACAGAGTTACAACCTACTCTTCATGAGGCAGTTTCCTAACACTGTTGTGGTGGAATCTGCAAAGTGATATTTGGGAGTGTATTGAGGCCTATGGTGAAAAAGGAAATATCCTCAGATAATAACTAGAAAAAAGCTTTCTGAGAAACTGCTTTCTGATGTGTGAATTCATCACGCAGAGTTTCACCTTTCCCTTCTAGTAGCAGTGTGCTAAAACTGATTTCGTGGATACTGCAAAGTGATATTTGGGAGCTCATTGAGGGCTATGGTGAAAAAGGAAATATCCTCTGATTAAAACTGGAAAGAAGCGTTCAGAGAAACTGCATTGCAATGTGTGAATGCATTTCACACAGTTACCGTTTTCTCTTCAGGGATCAGTTTGCTAACACAGTTTTCTTGAAATCTGCAATGGGATACTTCTTCGCGCTATGCAGCTTTCAGTGAGATAGGATATATCCTCAGATAAAAACATGAAAGAAGCTTTCTCAGAAACTTCTTTGTGATGTGTGAATACATCTCACAGAGTTACACTTACGTTTCATGGAGCAGTCGAATAAGACTGCCTTTGAGGAACCTGTGAAGGGCTACATTGGATTGCATTGAGGCCTACACTGATAGAGGAAATATTCTCAATTGAAACCTTGATAGAAGCTTTGTGAGAAACTTCTTTGTGATATGTGAATTATTCTCACAGTGTTACAGCCTAGACCTCTTGAAGCAGTTTCCTAACACCGTTGTCGTTGAATCTGCAAAGTGATATTTGGGAATGCATTGAGGCCTGTGGTGAAAAAGGAAATATCCTCAGATAAATACTGGAAAGAACCGTTCTGAGAAACTGCATTGTGACACGTGAGTGCAACTCACAGAGTTACACTTTCCTTTCCATGGATCCGTTTCCTAACAGTTTTTATTGAAATCTGCAATGGGATGTTTCTTGGTGCAATGAAGCTTACAGTGACAAAGGAAATATCGTCTAATAAAAACTGGAAAGGAGCTTTCTGAGAAACCTATTTGTGATATGTGAATTCATCTCACAGAGGTACAACCTCGTCCTCATGAGGCAGTTTGCTAACCCTGTTGTCGTGGAATCTGCAAAGTGTTATTTGGGAGTGCATTGAGGCCTGCAGTGAAAAAGGAAATATCCTCACATAATAACTAGAAAGAAGCTTTCTGAGAAATTGCTTTCTGATGTGTGAATTCATCATGCAGAAATTCACCTTTCCCTTCTAGTAACAGTTTGCTAACACTGTTTTCGTGGATTCTGCAAAGTGATATTTGGGAGCTCAGTGAGGGCTATGGTGAAAAGGAAACATCCTCTGATTAAAACTGGAAGGAAGCGTTTGGAGAAACTGCGTTGTGATGTGTGAATACAACTCACACTGTTACACTTTTCTCTTCAGGGATCAGTTTGCTAATACAGTTTTCTTGAAATCTGCATTGGGAGAGTTCTTAGCGCCATGAAGCTTAAGGTGACAAAGGAAATATCCTCAGATAAAAACTAGAAAGAAGCTTTCTCAGAAACGTCTTTGTGATATGTGAATACATCTCACAGAGTTACACTTACGTTTCATGGAGCAGTCTAATAAGACTGCCTTTGAGGAACCTGAGAAGGGCTACATTGGATAGCATTGAGGTCCTTGCTGTTAGAGGAAATATCCTCAATTAAAACATTGATAGAAGGTTTGTGAGAAACTTCTTTGTGATATGTCAATTCATCTCACAGAGTTACAACCTAGACCTCATGAAGCAGTTTGCTATCACTGTTGTCGTAGAATCCGCAAAGAGATATTTGGGATCGCATTGAGGCTTGTGGTGAAAAAGGAAATATCCTCAGATAAAAACTGTAAAGAAGCTTTCTGAGAAACTGCATTGTAACGTGTGAATCAACTCACAGAGTTACACTTTCCTTTCCATAGATCCATATGCTAACAGTGTTTTCTTGAAATCTACACTGGGATATTTCTTAGCGCAATGAAGCTTATGGTGACAAAGGAAATATCCTCAAATGCAACTCACACAGTTAACCTTTTCTCTTCAGGGATCAGTTTGGTAACACAGTTTTCTTGAAATCTGCAATGAGATACTTCTTAACGCTATGCCGCTTACAGTGAGAAAGGTAGTATCATCAGATAAAAACGTGAAAGAAGCTTTCTGAGAAATTGCTTCCTGATATGTGATTTCATATCACCGAGTTACACCACTATTTCGTGCAATTGTTTGCCCGCAGATTTTCTGTGGATTCTGAGAAATGGTATTTCGGATGGGTTTGAAGAGTAGAAGGACAAAGGAAATATCCTCCGAGAAAAACCGGAATGAAATTATCTGAGAAACTGCTTGTGTTGTGTGAATTTAATTCACCGTGTTACACCACTCTTTCATGGAGGAGTTTGCTAGCAGTGGTTTTGTGGAATTTCAGAAGTGATATCTTGGATATCGCTGAATCCCATGTTGAATAATGAAATATCCTCAGGCAAATCTGGAGAGAAGACCTCTCAGAAACTTCTTGTTTGTGGGTGAGTTCAGCTCAAAGAGATACATCATCGTTTTCATTGAGAAGCTTGCTAGCAGTGTTTTCACAGAATCTCAAATAAGACACACGGAGGCGCTCTGAGACCACAAAAACCTCAGCTCAAAAAAGACGCTTTCAGAAAAACTGCTTTCTGCTGTGTGAATTCAACTCACTGAGATACACCGGTATTTTGTGGAGCCGTTTCCTAGCCCTGCTTTTGTGGATCTGAGAACTGATATTTCAGATTCCATTGCAGACTATAGGGCAAAAGGAAATATCCTCGGATAAAACTGAGAAAGAAACTTTCTGAGAAACTTCTTTGTGATGTGTGAATTCATCTCACAGAGATAATTTCACCTTTTTCCTCATGATGCCATTTGATAAGACAGTTCTCGTGGAATTGGCAAAGTGATATTCGGGAGCCCATTGAGGCCTATGGTGAAAAAGGAAATCTCCTCTGATAAAAACTGGAAAGAAGCGTTCAGAGAAACTGCATTGCAATGTGAGAGTGCAACTCACACAGTGACACTTTTCTCTTCAGGGATCTGTTTGCTAACAGGTTTCTTGAAATCTGCAGTGAGACGGTTCTTAGTGCAATGAAGCTTATGGTGACAAAGGAAATATCCTCAGATAAAAACTAGAAAGTGATATTTGGGAGCCTATGGAGGGCTATGGTGAAAAAGGAAACATCCTCAGATAAAAACTGGAAAGAAGCGTTCTGAGAAACTGCATTGTGACAAGTGAATGCAACTCACAGTGTTACAGTCTCCTTTCCATGGATCCGTTTGCTAGCAGTGTTTTCTTGAAATCTACATTGGGATATTTCTTAGGGCAATGAAGCTTACGGTGACAAAGGAAATATCTTCAAATAAATACTAAAAAGGAGCTTTGTGAGAAACTTTGTTGTGATATGTGAATTCATCTCATAGAGTTACAAACTAGTCTTCAAGAGGTATTTTGCTAACACTGTTGTCGTGGAATCTGCAAAGTGATATTTGGGAGTGCATTGAGGCCTATGGTGAAAAAGGAAATATCCTCAGATAATAACTAGAAAGAAGCTTTCTGAGAAACTGCTTTCTGATGTGTGAATTCATCACGCAGTCTTTCACCTTTCCCTTCTGTTTTTTTTTTTTTTTTGGACGACATTTCACTTTTTGCCATCGTCTTCAATGTGCTCCGAATATCACTGTTTTGGTTTTACAGGAACAGTGTTCAAATTGTGTCTTATGAGAAGAAAGTTACAACTGCCTGAGTGGAATGCTCACATCACCAAGCAGTTTCTCAGAAAGCTTCTTTTCAGTTTTTAACTGACTATATTTCCTGTTTTGCCATAGGCCCGAAAGTGATCCCCAGTATCCCTTCGTGGATCCATCCATCACGGAGTTTCCAACCTGTGTAATGTAAAGAAAGCTTCATCTATGTGAGATGAATAAACATAGCAAAAAGCAGATTCACAGACAGCTTCTTTCCAGTTTTTTTCTGAAGATATTTCCTTTTTCACCGTAATCCTGAATGTGCTCCGAAATGTCAATTCGTGGATTCGTCCATAAGAGTTCCCAAGCTGCATAATGTGAAGAAAGCTTTATCTATGTGAAATGATTACACGTATCACTGAGTAGTGTCCTAGAAAGCTTCTTTGCAGCTACTGTCTTAGGCTATTTCCCTTTCAACATCGGCATCAACATGCTCCCGCATATCACATGGTACCTGTTTCTCCAAAAGGGTTTCTCTGATGCTGTATGAGAAGAGAGGTATAACACTGTCAGTTCAATGCACACATCACAAAGCAGTTCCTTGGAAAGCTTCTCTCAAGTTTCGGTCTGAACTCATATTCTTTTTCACCGTAAGCCTCAAAAGCTCTCGAATATCCCATCACAAGCTAAACATACACAAGGTTAGAAAACTGCTCAATGAAAAAAGAGGCTTAACGGAGCGAGAGGAATGATGGCGACACAAAGCAGTTTCACAGAAAGCTTCCTTCTGGATTTTACCTGAGGATATTTCTTTCCCCATATTCTAAGGATCGGTCCCTAATGTCCTTCCTCAGATTCCACAAAAACAGAGATTTCAAGCTGCTCAATCCAAAGAATGGTTTAACTCTTTCAGACGAATGCACACATCGCAAAGCCGTGGCTCAGAATGTTTCTCTGCAACTTTTATCTGAAGACGTTTGTTGCTCACCACAAGCTTCCACGCGTCACTGAATATCCGTTCACAGATTCTTCAAAGGCAGAGTTTCAAAGCTGGGTAACAGAGAGTAAGCATTAGCTCTGAGAAGTGAAAGCACATATCAGAGAGCAGATTCTTGGAATGCTTCTTCCTCAATTTTATTTCAGTATATTTCACTATTCGCCGTAGTCCTCAATGCGCTCCGAAATATCATTTTTTTTGGTATCAAGGAACAGCGTTCAAACACTGCCTAGTATGAAAAGAGGTATAATTCCCTGAGAGGAATGCATACATCACAAAAGTGTTTCTCAGAAATCTTCTATGCAATTTTTATCTGAAGACATCTCGTCTTTCACCTTAGGCCTGAATGTGCTCCCGAATGTCCCTTTGCGGATCTGTGCATGACGGAGTCTCCAAACTGCGTAATATAAGAAAAGTTTTAACTATGCAAGATGAATCAATATATCTAGCACAAAGCAGTTTCACAGAAAACATCTTTCCAGTTTTTGTCTGAGGATATTCACTTTTTCTCCATAGCTGTCTGTATAATTCCAAATATCTCCTGGTAGTTTTTTTGTCCAAAAGAGATTCTGGAATCCTCTAGGAGAAGAAAGGTATATTTCTGTGAGTGAAATGTACACGTCACAAAGCAGCTCCTCAGAAAGCTTCTCTCCAGTTTCTATCTGAAGACGTTTCCTTTCTCACCATAAGCCTCAAAGTGCTACTGAATATCCCTTCTCAGAATAAACAAAAACAGTGTTATGATACTGCTCTATGAAAAGAGAAGCTTAACTGTGTGAGTGGAATTTACGTGACACAAGGCAGTTTCACAGAAAGCTTCCTTCTGGTTTCTCTCTGAGGTTATTTCCTTTTCAGGATATTCTAAAAAGCGTTTTCAAATGTCCTTTCTCAGATTCCACAGAAACAGTGATTTCAAACTGCTCAATCCCAAGAAAGATTTACCCCCATTAGCTGAATACAAACATCAAAAAGAGTTGCGTAGAAAGCTTCTCTCAAATTTTCGATGGAAGTCCTTTCCTTGCTCAACACAGGCCTCCGGTTGCCGCTTACTATCCCTTCACAGAACCCTCAAAGACCGATTTTCATACTTGGAAATGTAGAGCATGCTTTAACCCTGTGAAAAGCATGGACATGTCCGAGAGCAGTTTCTTCGAGTGCTTCTTTCTGTTTTTTATTGGACGACATTTCACTTTTTGCCATAGTCTTCAATGTTCTCTGAATATAACTCTTTTTGTTTTACAGGAACTGTGTCCAAACTGTGGCTTAGGAGAAGAAATTTATACTTTCCTGTCTGGAATGCACACATCACCAGGCAGTTCCTCTGAAAGCTACTCTCCAGTTTTTATCTGACTATATTTCCTATGTCACCATAGGCCCAAATGTGATCCCAAATATCCCTTTGCAGATCCATCCACGAGTGAGTTTCCAAGCTGCGTAATGTTAAGAAAGCTTCAACTATGTGAGATGAACAAATATAGCAAAAAAAAAAAAAAAAAAAAAGATTCACAGAAAGCTTCCCTCCAGTTTTTAATCTGAAGATATTTTCTTTTTCTCCACAGTCCTGAATGTGCTCCCGAAGGTCCCTTCGTGGACTGTCCGTGACAGTTTCCAAGCTGCGTAATGTAAAGAAAGCTTTATCTATGTGAGATTATTACACATATCTTGGAGTAGTTGCCTAGAAAGCTTGATTCCAGTTTTTATCTGAGGCTATTTCCCTTTTCACATTGGAATCAACATGTTCCTGAATGTCACTTGGTACCTGTTTCTCCAAAAGGGTTTCCCTGATTCTGTGTAAGAAGAGAGGTATAACACTGTGAGTGGAATGCACACATCACAAAGCAGTTCCTCGGAAAGGTTCTCTCCAGTTTCGGTCTGAATATATTTCCTTTTTCACTGTAAGCCTCAAAGTGCTCCCGAATATCCCATCACACTTTAAACATATACAGGGTTAGAAAACTGCTCAATGAAAAGAGAGCCTTAACTGACTGAGAAGAATTAAGATGACACAGAGTAGTTTCACAGAAAGCTTGCTCCTGATTTTACATGAGGATATTTCTTTCTCCATATTCTAAGAATCATTCCCAACTGTATTTCCTCAGATGCCACAAAAACAGTGATTTCAAGCTGTTTAATACAAAGAATCGTTTAACTCTATGAAAGGAATACACACATCACAAAACAGTTGCTCAGAAAGTTTCCCTTCAGGTTTCATTGAAAGACGTTTCCTTGCTCACCACAAGCCTCTAGGCGTCAATAAGTATCCCTTCACAGATTCTTTAAAGACAGAGTTTCGAAACTGGGTAACATAGAGTAAGTATTAACTCTGTGAATTGAATGCACATACCAGAGATCAGATTCTTGGAAGGCTTCTTCTTCTATTTTATTTCCGTATATTTTACTATTTGCCATAGTGCTCAATGCGCACCGAAATATGACATTTTCGGTTTCACATGAACAGTGTTTCAACACTGCATTGTGACAAAAGAGGTATAACTCCCCGAGTGGCATGCAAACATCACAAAGTAATTTCTCAGAAAGCTTCTATCCAGATATCTCCTTTTTCACTGTAGGCCTGAATGTGCTCCCGAATGTCCCTTCGTGGATCCCTGCATGACGGAGTTTTCAAATTGTGTAGTATAAGAAAATTTTTAACTATGCGAGTTGAATAAATATATCTAACACAATGCAGTTTCACAGAAATATTCTTTCCACTTTTTGTCTAAGGATACTTCCTTAGACACCATAGCCATCCTTATACTCTCAAATGTCTCTTGGTAGCTTTTTCTCCAAAAGTGATTCCGGAATCCTCTATGAGAAGAAAGGTACATTTCTGTGAGGGGAATGCATAGGTCAAAAAGCAGCTCCTCAGAACACTTCTCTCTAGTTTCTATCTAAAGACATTTCCTTTCTCACCGTAATCCTCAAAGCGCTCCTGAATATCCCTTCGCAGACAAAACAGAAACAGTGTTATGATACTGCTCTATGAAAAGAGAACCTTAACTGTGTGAGCAGAATTCACGTGACACAAGGCAGTTTCACAGAAAGCTTCCTTCTGGTTTCTCTCTGAGGTTATTTCCTTTTCAGGGTATTCTAAAGAGCGTTTTCAAATGTCCTTTCTCAGATTCCACAGAAACAGTGATTTCACAGTGCTTTATTCAAAGATTGATTTAACTCTATGAGATGAATACAAACATCACAAAACAGTTGCACAGAAAGATTCTCTCCGATTTTCAATGGAAGACATTTTCTTGCTCGACGCAGGCCCCCTGTTGCCACTTACTATCCCTTTGCAGAATCCACAAAAACAGACTTTCAAACGGGGAAATGCAGAGAAAGCTTTAAAACTGTGAAAAGAATGGAAATGTCAGAGAGCAGTTTCTTCCAATGCTTCTTTCTGTTTTTTATTGGATGACATGTCACTTTTTGCCATAGTCTTCAATGTGCTCCGAATATCACTCTTTTGGTTTTCCAGGCACAGTATCCAAACTGTGCCTTATGAGAAGAAATTTATAACTCCCTGAGTGGAATGCACACACCGCCAAGCAGCGTCTCAGAAAGCTTCTCTCCAGTTTTTATCTGACTATATTTCCTATTTCACCATAGGCCCGAATGTGATCTGAAATATTGATTCGCTTATTCATCCACACAGGAGTTTCCAAGTCGCGTAATGTAAAGAAAGCTTCAACTATGTGAGATGAATAAATATAGCAAAAAGCAGATTCACAGAAAGCTTCTATCCAGTTTTCATCTGAAGATATTTCCTTGTTCTCCATAGTTCTGAATGTGCTATCGAAGGTCCTTTTGTGTATCCGTCCATGACAGATTCCAAATTCCAATCTGCATAAAGTAAGAAAGCTTTTTCTATGTGAGATGATTACACATATCACAGAGTAATTTTCTAGAAAACTTCTTTCCAGTTTCTGTCTGAGGCTATTTCCCTTTTCAACACCAGCATCAACATCCTCCCGAATATCACTTGGTACCTGTTTCTCCAAAAGGGTTTCACTATGCTGTATGAAAAGGGAGGTATAACACTGTGAGTGGAATGCACACGTCACAAGGCAGTTCCTCGGAAAGCTCTCCCCAGTTTCGGTCCGAACATATTTCCTTTTTCACCTGAAGCCTCAAGCAGTTGCTCAGAAAGTTCCTCTGCAGGTTTCATAAGAAGACGTTTCCTTGCTCAGTACAAGCGTCTGGACATCACTAAATATCACCTCACAGAATCTTCAAAGAGAGTTTCGAAACTGGGCAACAAAGAGTCAGCATTAAGTCTGTGAAGTGAATGCACATACCAGAGAGCAGATTCTTAGAATGCTTCTTCCTCTGTTTTACTTCAGGACATTTCACTATGCGCCATAGTCCCCAAAGCACTCCGAAATATCACTTTTTTGGTTTCACAGGAACAGTATTCAGCCTTGTGAGAAAAGAGGTATAACTCACTGAGTGGAAGGCATACATCACAAAGTAGTTTCTCAGAATGCTTCTATCCAGTTTTTATCTGAAGATATCTCCTCTTTCACCGTAGGCCTGAAAGTGCTCCCGAATGTCCCTTCACGGATCCGTGCACGACGGAGTCGCCAAACTGCGTAATATAAGAAAAGTTTTAACTATGCGAGGTGAACAAATATATCTAACACAAAGCAGTTTCACAGAAATCTTCTTTCCAGTTATTGTCTGAGGATGTTTCCTTTTTCACCAGAGCTGTCGCTATACACCCGAATGTCTCTTGGTAGCTTTTTCTCCAGAAGGGATTCCAGAATCCTCTAGGAGAAGAAAGGTTTATTTCTGTGAGTGGAATGCACACGTCACAAAGCAGCTCCTCAGAAAGCTTCTCTCCAGTTTCTATCTGAAGACGTTTCCTTTCTCACCATGAGTCTAAAAGCGCTCCTGAATATCCCTTCACAGAATAAACAAAAACAGTGGTATGATACTGCTCAAAGAAAAGAAAAGTTTAACTGTGTGAGGGAAATTTATGTCAAACAGAGCAGTTTCACAGAAAGCTTCCTTCTCTTTTTTCTCTGAGGTTATTTCTTTTAAAGGATATTCTAAAGAGCGTTTCCAAGTGTCCCTTCTCAGACTCCACAGAAACAGTCATTTCAAACTGTTCAATCCAAAGAATGATTTAACTCTATGAAATGAAAACAAACATCACAAAAGAGTTGCACAGAAAATTTCTCCAATATTCCATGGAAGACATTTCCTTGCCTTACACAGGCCTACGGTTGCTACTTACTATCCCTTTGCAGAACCCTCAAAGACCGACGTTCAAGCTGGGAAATGTAGAGTAAGCTTTAACCATGTGAAAAGAATGGACATGTCAGAGACCAGTTTCTCCGAGTGCTTCTTTCTCTTTTTATTGGACGACATTTTACTCTTTGCCATAGTCTTCAAAGTGCTCCGAATATAACTCTTCTTGTTTTACAGGAACAGTGTTCAAATTGTGCCTTATGAGAAAAAAGTTATACCTCCCTGAGTGGAATGCACACATCACCAAGCAGTTTCTCAAAAAGCTTCTCTCCAATTTTTATCTGACTGTATTCCTATTTCATCATAGGCCTAAATGTGATCCCAAATATCCCTTTGCGGATCCATCCACGTGGGATTTTCCAAACTGCCTAATGTAAAGAAAGCTTCATCTATGTGACATGAATAAACATAGCAACAAGCAGATTCACAGAAAGCTTCTTTTCAGTTTTCATCTGAAGATATTTCCTTTTTCACCATAGTCCTGAATGTGCTCCCTGAGGACCCTTCCTGCATCCGTCCATGACAGTTTCCAAGCTGCGTAATGTAAAGAAAGCTTTATCTATGTCAGATGATTACATATATCACAGAGTAGTTTCTTTGAAAGCTTCTTTCCAGTTTTTGTCTGGAGATATTTCCCCTTTCACCATCAGCATCAGCATTCTCCCGTATATCACTTGGTACCTGTTTCTCCAGAAGGGTTTCCTGAAGGTGTATGAGAAGAGAGGTATAACACTGTGAGTGGAATGCAAACGTCACAAAGCAGTTCCTCGGAAAGCTTCTCTCCAGATTCAGTCTGAAAATATTTCCTTATTCATCGTAAGCCTCAAATTGCTACCGAATATCCCATCACAAGCACCATACACAGGGTTAGAAAGCTGCTCAATGAAAAGATGGGCTTAACTCAGTGAGAGGAATTAAGATGACAAAGAGTAGTTTCACAGAAAGATTCCTACTGGATTTTTCCTGAGGATATTTCTTTTTCCATATTCTAAGGATCGTTCCCAAATGTCCTTCCTCAGATTCCACAAAAACAGTGATTTCAAGCTGCTCAATCCAAAGAACAGTTTAACTCTATGAGACGAATACACACATCACAAAGCAGTTGCTCAGAAAGTTTCTCTGCAGGTTTCATCAGAAGACGTTTCCTCACTCACCACAAGCCTCCGGGCATCACTAAATATCCCTTCACAGATTCTTCAACAACAGCGTTTTGAAACTGGGCAACATATAGTAAGCATGAACTCTGTGAAGTGAATGCAAATATCAGAGAGTAGCTTCTGGGAACGCTTCTTCCTCGATTGTATTTCAGCATATTTCACTATTCGCCATAGTCCTCAATGCGCTCCAAAATATCACTTTTTCGGTTTCACAGGAACAGTGCTCAAACACTACCTTGTGAGAAAAGAGGTATAACTCCCTGAGTGGAATGCATACATCACAAAATAGAAAATTGGCTAGCCATAAGTAGAAAGCTGAAACTGGATCCTTTCCTAACTCCTTATACGAAGATTAATTCAAGATGGATTAGAGACTTAAATGTTAGACCTAATACCATAAAAACCCTAGAAGAAAATCTAGGTAGTACCATTCAGGACATAGGCATGGGCAAGGACTTCATGTCTAAAACACCAAAAGCAACGGCAGCAAAAGCCAAAATGGACAAACGGGATCTAATTAAACTCAAGAGCTTCTGCACAGCAAAAGAAACTACCATCAGAGTGAACAGGCAACCTACAGAATGGGAGAAAATTTTTGCAATCTACTCATCTGCCATTTACTATCCCTTCGCAGAACCCGCAAAGACTGACTTTCAAACTGGGAAATGTAGAGTAAGTTTTCTCCCTGTGTAAAAATCCACATGTCAGAGAGCAGTTTTTTCGAGTGCTTCTTTCTCTTTTTTACTGGATATTTCAATTTTGCCATAGTCTTCAATGTGCTCCGAATATCACTCTTTTGGTTTTACAGGAAGAGTGTTCAAATTGTGCCTTATGAGAAGAAAGTTATAACTCCCTGAGTGGAATGCACACGTCACAAAGCAGTTTCTCAGTAAGCTTCTCTCACATTTTGATCTGACTAAATTTCTTATTTCACTATAGGCTTGAATGTGATCCAAAATATCCCTTCACAGATCCATCCACGAAGGAATTTCCAAGTTGAGTATTGTAAAGAAAGCTTCCTGATTTTTTAATGATTGCCATTCTAACTGGTGTGAGATGGTATCTCATTGTGGTTTTGATTTGCATTTCTCTGATGGTGAGTGATGATGAGCATTTTTTCATGTGTCTGTTGGCTGTATGAATGTCTTCTTTTGAGAAATGTCTGCTCATATCCTTTGCCCACTTTTGGATGGGGTTGTTTGTTTTTTTCTTGTATATTTGTTTGAGTTCTTTGTAGATTCTGGAAATTACCCCTTTGTCAGATGAGTAGATTGCAAAAATTTTCTCCCATTCTGTAGGTGGCCTGTTCACTCTGATGGTAGTTTATTTTGCTGTGCAGAAGCTCTTTAGGTTAATTAGATCCCATTTGTCAATTTTGGCTTTTGCTGCCATTGCTTTTGGTGTTTTAGACATGAAGTCCTTGCCCATGCCTATGTCCTGAATGGTACTACCTAGATTTTCTTCTAGGGTTTTTATGGTATTAGGTCTAACATTTAAGTCTCTAATCCATCTTGAATTAATCTTCGTCTAAGGAGTAAGGAAAGGATCCAGTTTCAGCTTTCTACTTATGGCTAGCCAATTTTCCCAGCACCAAAAAACAACAGGTGTTGGAGGGGATGTGGAGAAATAGGAACACTTTTA
>NW_022312115.1:352994-452889 GCF_002776525.5 Piliocolobus tephrosceles | reverse complement strand
TGCAGCACACCAACATGGCACATATATACATATGTAACAAACCTGCACGTAATGCACATGTACCCTAGAACTTAAAGTATAATAAAAAAAAGAAAAAAAAGAAAAGCAATTTTACTTCTCAAAAAAAAAAAAATAGTTTCTTCGAAAGTTTCTATCCAGATTTTATCTGAAGATATCTCCTCTTTAACCATAGGCGTGAATGTTCTCCCGAATGTCTCTTTGTGGATCTGAGCATGACGGAGTTTCCAAACTGCGTAATATCAGAAAAGTTTTAACTATACGAGATGATTAAATATATCTAACACCAAGAAATTTCACAAAAATCTTCTTTCCAGTTTTTTTCTGAGGTTATTTCCTTTTTCACCAAAGCCCTACTTACACTCCCGAATGTCTCTTGGTAGCTCCTTCTCCAAAAGGGATTCCGTAATCCTCTAAGACAAGAAAGGTATATTTCTGTGAGTGGAATGCACGTGTCACAAAGCAGCTCCCCAGAAAGCTTCTCTTCAGTTTCTATCTGAAGACGTTTCGTTTGTCGTCGTCAGCCTCAAAGTGCTCCTGAATATCCCCTCGCAGTCTAAACAAAAACAGTGTTATGATACTGCTCAATGAAAAGAGAAGCATAACTGTGTGAGTGGAATTTAAGTGACACAGAGCAGTTTCACAGAAAGCTTCCTTCTGGTTTCTCTCTGAGGTTATTTCTTTTTCAGGATATTCTAAAGAGCATTTCTAAATGTCCTTTCTCAGATTCCACAGAAACAGTGATTTCAAACTGCTCAATCCAAAGAATGGTTTAACTCTATGAAATGAATGCAAACATCACAAACCAGTTGCGCAGAAAGTTTCCCTCCATTTTTGGATGGAAGACGTTTCCTTGCTCGACACAGGCCTCTGGTTGCCACTTACTATCCCATTGCATAACCCTCAAACACCGAATTTCAAACTGGGAAATGTAGAGTAAGCTTCATCCATATGAAAACAATGGACATGTCAGAGAGCAGTTTCTTCGAGTGCTTCTTTCTGTTTTTTTTTTTTTTTGGACGACATTTCACTTTTTGCCATAGTCTTCAATGTGCTTCAAATATCAGTCTTTTCGTTTTACAGCAACAGTTTCCAAACTGTGCCTTATGAGAAGAAAGTTATAACTCCCTGGGTGGAACCCACACATCACCAAGCAGTTTCTCAGAAAGCTTCTCTCCAGTTTTTATCTGACTAGATTTCCTATATCACCATAGGAACGAATGTGATCCCAAATATCTCTTCATGGATCCATCCACGAGGGAGTTTCCAAGATGCGTAATGTAAAGAAAGCTTCATCTATGTGAGGTGAATAAACATAGCGAAAAGCAGATTCACAGAAAGCTTCTTTCCAGTTTGTATCTGAAGATATTTCCTATTTCACCATAGCCCTGAATGTGCTCCTGAAGGTCCCTTCCTGGATCCGTCCATGACAGTTTCAAAGCTGCCTACTGTAAAGAAAGATTTATCTATGTGAGATGATTACACAAATGATAGAGTAGTTTCCTATAAAGCTTCTTTACAGTTTTTGTCTGAGGCTATTTCCCTTTTCACCATCGGCATCAACATGCTCGCCAATATCACTTTGTACCTGTTTCTCCAAAAGGGTTTCCTCAAAGCTGTATGTGAAGAGAGGTATAACAGTGTGAGTGGAATGCACACGTCACAAAGCAGTTCCTCAGAAAGCTTCTCTCCAGTTTCAGTCTGAAAATATTTCCTTTTTCACCGTTAGCCTCAAAGTGTTCCCAAAAGTCCCAGCACACACTAAACATACACAGGGTTAGAAACCTGTTCAATGAAAAAAGAGGCTTAACTGAGCCAGATGATTTAAGAAGACACAGAGCAGTTTCACAGAAAGCTTCCTTCTGGATTTTACCTGAGGATATTTCTTGCTCTATATTCTAGGGATTGTTCCCAAATGTCCTTCCTCAGATGCAACAAAAACAGTGATTTCAAGGTG
The DNA here is from genome assembly GCF_002776525.5 of Piliocolobus tephrosceles. NCBI lineage: Eukaryota > Metazoa > Chordata > Mammalia > Primates > Cercopithecidae > Piliocolobus > Piliocolobus tephrosceles. The sequence goes on along the minus strand of NW_022312115.1, from coordinate 450,914 downwards.
CTCAATCCAAAAAATGGTTTAACTCTATGAGATGAATACACACATTGCAAAGCAGTTGCTCAGAAAGTTTCTCTGCAGGTTTCATAGGAAGACGTTTCCTTGCTCACAAGCCTCCGGGTGTCACTAAATATCCCTTCACAGATTCCTCAAAGACAGAGTTTCGAAACTGGGCAACATAGAGTAAGCATTAACTGTGTTAAGTGAATGCACATATCCCAGAGCAGATTCTTGGAACGATTCTTCCTCGATGTTATATCAATATATTTCACTATTTGCCATAGTCCTCAATGCGCTCCAAAATATCACTTTTTCAGCTTCACAGGAACAGTGTTCAAACACTGCCTTGTGAGAATAGAGGTATAACTACCTGAGTGGAATGCATATATCACACAGTCGTTTTTCAGAAAGCTTCTATCCAATTTTTATCTGAAGATATCTCCTCTTTCACCATAGGCCTGAATGTGCTCCCGAATGTCCCTTCACGGATCTGTGCATGACGGAGTTTCCAAACTGTGTAATATAAGAAAACTTTTAACTATGCGAGATGAATAAATACATCTAACACAAAGCAGTTTCACAGAAATCTTCTTTCCAGTTTTTGTCTCAGGATATTTTCTTTTTCACCATAGCCATACCTATACTCCTGAATGTCATTTGGTAGCTTTTTATCCAAAAGGGAATCTGGAATCCTCTAGGAGAAGAAAGGTGAGTGGAATGCACACGTCATTCTGTGAGTAGAATTCTGTGAGTGGAATGCACACGTCACAAAGCTGCTCCTCAGAAAGATTCTCTCCAGTTTCTATCTGAAGACGTTTCCTTGCTCACTTAAGCTTCAAAGTGCTCCTGAATATCACTTCACCGACTAAAGAAAAACAGTGTTATGATACTGCTCAATGGAAAGAGAAGCTTCACTTTGTGTGCAGAATTCACGTGACACAGAGCAATTTCATAGAAAGCTTCCTTCTGGTTTCTCTCTGACGTTACTTCTTTTTCAGGATATTTGAAAGAGCGTTTCCAAACGTCCTTTCTCAGATTCCACAGAAACAGTCATTTCAAGCTACTCAATCCAAAGAATGATATAACTCTATGAGATGAGCACAAACTTCACAAAAGAGTTGCATAGAATGCTTCTCTCCAATATTCGATGGAAGACATTTCCTTGCTCCACACAGGCCTCCGGTTGTCACTTACTATCACTTCTCAGAATCCTCAAAGACCGAATTTCAAACTGGGAAATGTAGAGTAAGATTTAAGCCTGTGTCAAAATGGACATGTCTGAGAACAATTTCTTCGAGTGCTTCTTTCTGTTTTTTATTGGATATTTCCATTTTGCCATAGTCTTCAATGTGCTCCGAATATCAGTCATTTGGTTTTACAGGAACAGTTTTCAAATTGTGCCTTATGAGAAGAAAGTTGTAACTCCCTGAGTGAAATGCACACGTCACCAAGCAGTTTCTCAGAAAGCTTCTCTCCCGTTTTGATCTGACTATGTTTCATATTTCATGATAGGCCCAAATGTGATCCCAAATATCCCTTCGTGGATCCATCCACGAGGCAGTTTCCAAGCTGAGTAATATAAAGAAAGCTTCATCTATGTGAGACGAATAAACATAGCAAAAAGCAGATTCACAGAAAGCTTCTTTCCCTCTTTTATCTGAAGATATTTCGTTTTTCACCATAGTCCTGAATGTGCTCCCGAAGGTCCCTTCGTGGATCCGTTCATGACAGTTTCCAACCTGCATAATGTAAAGAAAGCATTATCTCTGTGAGATGATTACACATATCACAGAGTAGTTTCCTAGAAAGCTTTTCCCAGTTTTATTCTGAGGCTATTTCCCTTTTTGCCATTGGCATCAAAATGCTCCTGAATATCACTTGGTACCAGTTTCTCCCAAAGGGTTTCCCCAATGCTGTATGAGAATATAGGTATAACACTGTGAGTGGAATGCACACGTCACAAGGCAGTTCCTCAGAAAGCTTCTCTATAGTTTTGATCTGAACATATTTCTTTTTTCACCGTAAACCTCAAAGTGCTCCCAAATATCCCGTCACACGCTATGCATACACAGAGTTAGAAAACTGCACAATGAAAAGAGGGTCTTAACTGAGTGAGAGCCATTAAGACGACACAGAGCAGTTTCACAGAAAGCTTCATTCTCGGTTATACCTGAAGATATTTCTTTCTCCATGTTCTAATGATCGTTCCCAAATGTCCTTCCTCAGATTCCACAAAAAGAGAGATTTCAAGCTGTTCAATCCATAGAACGGTTTAACTCTATGAGATGAATACGCACATCACAAAGCAGTTGCTCAGAATGTTTCTCTGCAGGTTTCATCAGAAGACGTTTCCTTGATCACCAAAAGCCACTGGCCGTCACTAAATATCACTTAACAGATTCTCCAAAGAGAGAGTTTCAAAACTGGGCAACATAGAGTAAGCATTAACTCTGAAGTGAATGCACATATCAGAGAGCAGATTCATGGAACGCTTCTTCCTCGATTTTATTTTAGTATATTTCATTATTCGCCATAGTCCTCAATGTGCTCCGAAATTCTCAGATTCCACAGAAACAGTGATTTCAAACTACTCAATGCAAAGAATGATTTAACTCTATTAGATGAGCACAAACTGCACAAAAGTGTTACGCAGAAAGTTTCTCTCAAATATTCGATGGAAGACATTTCCTTGTTCAATAGAGGCATCTGGTTGCCCCTTCTATCCCTTCCCAGAACCCTCAAAGACTGCCTTTCAAACTGGGAAATGTAGAGTAAGCTTTAACCCTGTGTAAAAATGCACATGTCAGAGAGCAGTTTCCTCGAGTGCTTCTTTCTGTTGTTTATTGGACATTTCAATTTTGCCATAGTCTTCATTGTGCTCCGAATATCACTCTTTTGGTTTTACAGGAACACTGTTCAAACTGTGGCTTATGAGAAGAATGTTTTAACTCCCTGAGTGGAAAGCACGCGTCACCAAGCAGTTTCTCAGAAAGCTTCTCTCCCGTTTTGATCTGACTATATTTCCCATTTCACCATAGGCCCCAATATCATCCCAAATATTCCTTCGCGGATCCATCCAAGAGGGAGTTTCCAAGCTGCATAATGTAAAGAAGCTTCATTTCCATGAGATGAATAAACATAGCATAAAGCAGATTCAGAGAAACCTTCTTTCCAGTTTTTATCTGAAGAGATTTCCTTTTTCACCACAGTCCTGAATGTGCTTCCAAAGGTCTCTTCCTGGATCTGTCCATGACAGTTTCCACGTTGCATATTGTAAAGAAAGCTTTAACTATGCGAGTTGATTACACTTATCAAACAGTAGTTTCCTAAAAAGCTTCTTTCCAGTTTTTCTCTGAGGCTATGTCCCTTTTCACCATCATCATCAACATGTTCCCGAATATCACTTGGTACCTGTTCCTACAAAAGTGTTTCCCCGATGCTCTATGATAAGAGAGGTATAACATTCTGAGTGGAATGCACATGATACCAAGCAGTTCCTCGGAATGCTTCTCCCCAGTTTCGGTCTGAACATTTTTCCTTTTTCACCATAAGCCTCAAACTGCTCCCGAATATTGCATCACACACTAAGCATACACAGGGTTATAAAACTGTTCAATAAAAAGAGAGGCTTAAGTGAGTGAGAGGAATTAAGACAACACAGAGCAGTTTCACAGAAAGCTACCTTTAGGATTTTACCTGAGGATACTTCTTTCTCCATATTCTAGGTATCGTTCCCAAAGGTCCTTCCTCAGATTTCACAAAAACAGTGATTTCAAGCTGTTCAATGCAAAGAAGGGTTTAACTCTATGAGACGAATACACATATCACAATGCTGTTGCTCAGAAGGTTTCTTTGCAGGTTTCATTGGAAGACGTTTCCTTGCTCACCAGAAGCTTCTGGGTGTCACTAAATATCCCTTAACAGATTCTTCAAAGACAGAGTTTCAAAAGTGGGAAATATAGAGGAAGCATTAACTCTGTGAAGTGAAGGCACATATCAGAGAGAAGATTCTTGGAACGCTTCTTCCTGGATTTTATTTCAGTATATTTCATTATTTGCCATAGTCCTCAATGTGCTCCGAAATATCTCTTATTTGATTTCACAGGAGCAGTGTTCAAACACTGCCTTGTGAGAAAAGAGGTATAACTACCGGAGTGGAATGCATACATCACAAAGTCGTTTCTCAGAAAGTTTCTCTCCACTTTTTATCTGAAGGTATCTCCTCTTTCACCGTAGGCCTGAATGCACTCCCGAATATCCCTTCACAGATCTGTTCATGACGGAGTTTCCAAAGTGAGTAATATAAGAAAAGTTTTAACTAGGCAAGGTGAATAAATACATCTAACACAATGCAGTTTCACAGAAGTTTTCTTTCCAGATTTTGTCTGAGGATATTTCCTTTTTCACCATAGCCATCCCATTACTCCCGAATGTCTCTTTATAGCTTTTTCTCCAAAAGGGATTCCGGAATCCTCTAGGAGAAAAAAGATGAGTGGAATGCACATGTCATTCTGTGAGTGGAATGCACACTTCAAAAAGCAGGTCCTCAGAAAGCTTCTCTCCAGTTTCTATCTGAAGATGTTTCCTTTCTCACCATAAGCCTGAAAGTGCTCCAGAATATCCCTTCTCAGACTAAACAAAAACAGAGTCATAATACTGCTCAATGAAAAGAGAAGCTTAACTGTGTGAGTGGAATTCACTTTACAGAGAGCAGTTTCACAGAAAGCTTCCTTCCGGTTTCGCTCTGAGGTTATTTCTTTTTCATGATATTCTAAAGAGCGTTTCCAAATGTCCTTTCTCAGATTCCACAGAAACAGTAATTTCAAACTACTCAATCCAAAGAATTATTTAACTCTATGAGATGAGCATAAACTTCACAAAAGAGTTTCGCACAAAGCTTCTCTCAAATATTCAACAGAAGACATTTCCTTGCTTGACACAGGCCTCCGGTTACCACTTACTATCCTTCGCAGAAGCCTCAAAACCGACATTCAAACTGGGAAATACAGAGTAAGCTTTAACCCTGTGTTAAAATGGACACGACAGAGAGCAGTTTCTTCGAGTGCTTCCCTCTGTATTTTATTGGACATTTCAATTTTGCCATAGTCTCCAATGTGCTCCAAATATCACACTTGGTTTTACAGGAATAGTGTTCAAATTTTTCCTTATGAGAAGAAAGTTACAAAGCCCTGAGTGGAATGCAGACGTCAAAAACAGTTTCTCAGAAAGCTTCTCTCCAGTTCTGATCTGACTATATTTCCTATTTCTTTCTAGGCCCAAATGCGATCCCAAATATCCCTTCATGGATCCATCCACGAGGGAGTTTCCAAGCTGTCTAATGTAAAGAAAGCTTCATCAATGTGAGATGAATAAACATAGGAAAAGCAGATTCACAAAAAGCTTCTTTCCCGTTTTTATCTGAAGATATTTCGTTATTCACCATAGTCCTCAAAGTGCTCCTGAAGATCCCTTCGTGGATCCGTCCATGACAGTTTCCAAGCTGCGTAATGTAAAGAAAGCATTATCTATGTGAGATGATTACACATATCACAGAGTAGTTTCCCAGAAAGCTTTTTCCCATTTTATTCTGAGGCTATTTCCCTTTTCACCAATGGCACCAACATGCTCCCGAATATCACTTGGTACCTGTTTCTCCAAAAGGGTTTCCCCGACGCTGTATGAGAAGAGAGGTGTAACACTGTGAGTGGAATGCACACGTCACAAGGCATTTCCTCTGAATGCTTCTCTCCTGTTTTGGTCTGAACATATTTCCTTTTCCACCGTAAGCCTCAAAGTGCTTCTGAATATTTAGTCACACACTAAGCATACCCTGGGTTAGAAAACTGCTCAATGAAAAGAGAGGCTTAACTGAGTGAGAGCCATTAAGATGACACAGAGCAGTTTCAAAGAAAGCTTCCATCTGGATTTTACCTGAGGATAATTCTTTCTCCATGTTCTAAGGATTGTTCCCAAAAGTCCATCCTCAGATTCCACAAAAACAGTGATTTCAAGCTGTTCAATCCAAAGAACGGTTTAACTCTATGAGACGAATACACACATCAACAAGCAGTTGGTCAGAAAGTTTCTCTGCAGGTTCGACGGAAGATGTTTCCTTGCTCACCACAAGCCTCCGGGCCTCCCTAAATATCCCTTCACAGATTCTCCAACTACAGAGTTGCGAAGCTGGGTAACATATAGTAAGCATTAATTCTGTGAAGTGAATGCAGATATCAGAGAGCAGATTCTTGGAACGCTTCTTATTCGATTTTATTTCACTCTATTTCACTATTCGCCATAGTCCTCAACACGTTCTGAGATATCACTTTTTCGTTTTCACAGAAACAGTATTCAAACACTGCCTTGTGAGAAAAGAGGTATAGCTCCCTGATTGGAATGCATCCATCTAAAAGTAGTTTCTCAGAAAGCTTCTCACCACTTTTTATCTGAAGATATCTCCTTTTTCATTGTAGGCCTGAATGTGCTCCCGAAAGTGCCTTCACGGATCTGTGCAGACAGAGTTTCCAAACTGTGTAATATAATAAAAGTTTTAACTATGCGAGATGAATAAATATATGTAACAGAAAGCAGCTTCCCAGAAATCTTCTTTCTGGTTTTTTTCTGAGGTTATTTCCTTTTTACCATAGACATCCCTATACTCCTGTATGTCTCTTGGTAGCTTCTTCTCCAAAAGGGATTCCAAAATCCTCTGGGAGAGGAAAGGTGAGTGGGATGCACACGTCATTGTGTGAGTGGAATGCACAAAGTCATTCTGTCAGTGGAATTCTGTGAGTTGAATGCATATGTCACAAAGGAGCTCCTTAGAAAACTTCTCTCCAGTTTCTATCTGAGGACGTTTCCTTTTTTTACTGTGAGTCTCAAAGCGCTCCTGAATATCCCTTCTCAGACTAAACAAAAACAGATACGATACTGCTCAATGACAGGAGAAGCTTAAGTGTGTGAGCATAGTTCACGTAACAGAGAGCAGTTTCACAGAAAGCTTCCTTCTGGTTTCTCTCTGAGGGTATTTCTTTTTCAGGATATTCTAAAGAAAGTTTCCAAATTTCCTTTCTAAGATTCCACAGAAACAGTGATTTCAAACTACCCAATCCAAAGAATAATTTAAGTCTATGAGATGAAATCAAACTTCACAAAAGAGTTGTGCAGAAAGTTTCTCTCAAATGTTCGATGGAAGACATTTCCTTACTTGACACAGGCCACTGGTTGCCACTTACTATCTCTTCGCAGAACCCTGAAAGGTCGACTTACAAACTGGGAAATTTAGAGTAGGCCTTAACGCTGTGTAAAAATGGACATGTCAGAGAGCAGTTTCTTCGAGTCCTTCTTTCTCTTTTTTATTGGATATTTCAATTTTGCCATAGTCTTCAATGTGCTCCGAATATCACTCTTTTGGTTTTACTGGAACAGTGTTCAAATTGTGCCTTATGAGAACAAAGGTATAACTCCCTGAGTGGAATTCACAGGTCACCAAGCAGTTTCTCAGAAAGCTTCTCTCCTCTTTTTATCTGACTATATTTCCTATTTCACTATAGGCCTGAATGTGATCCCAAATATCCCTTGGTGGATCCATCCACCAGGGAGTTTCAAAGCAGATTAATGTCAAGAAAGCTTCATCTCTGTGAGATGAATAAACATAGCAAAAACAGATTCACAGAAATCTTCTTTCCCATTCTGATCTGAAGATATTTCCTTTTTCACCATGGCCCTGAATGTGCCCACGAAGGCTCCTTCGTGGATCCGTCCATGACAGTTTCCAAGCTGCATAATGTAAAGAAAGCATTATCTATGTGAGATGATTACACATATCACAGAGTAGTTTCCTAGAAAGCTTTTTCCAGTTTTAGTCTGAGACTATTTCCCTTTTTGTCACTGACATCAACGTGCTCCCTAATATCCCTTGGTACCCTTTTCTCCAAAGGGTTTCCCCGACGCTGTATGAGAAGAGAGGTATAACACTGTGAGTGGAATCCACACGTCAGAAGGCAGTTCCTCGGAAAGCTTCTCTCCAGTTTTGGTGTGAACATATTTCCTTTTCCACCATAAGCCTCAAAATGCTCCCGAATATCCTGTCAGACGCTAAGCATACACAGGGTTAGAAAACTGCTCAATGTAAAGAGGGGCTTAACTGAGTGAGAACCATTAAGATGACACAGAGCAGTTTCACAGAAAGCTTCCTTCTGGATTTTACCTGAGGATATTTCCTTCTCCATGTCCTAAGGATCTTTCCCAAATATCCTTCCTCAGATTCCACAAAAACAGTGATTTCAAGCTGTTCAATCCAAAGAACGATTTAACTCTGTGGACAAATACACACATCGCAAAGCAGTTGCTCATAAAGTTTCTCTGTCGGTTTCATCAGAGTACATTTCCTTGCTCATCACAATCCTCTGGGCATCACTAAATATCCCTGCACAGATCCATCAAATACAGAGTTTCGAAACTAGGCAACATAGAGTAAGCATTAATTCAGTGAAGTGAATGCACATATTAGAGAGCAGATTCTTGGAACGCTTCTTCCTCTATTTTATTTCAGTATATTTCACTATTCGCTATAGGCTTCAAAGCACTCTGAAATATCACTTTTTCGGTTTCACAGGAACAGTGTTCAAACACTACCTTGTGAGAGAAGTGATTTAACGCCCTGAATGGAATGCATGCATCACAAAGTCGTTTCTCAGAAAGCTTCTCTCCAGTTTTTATCTGAAGTTATCTCCTCTTTCTCCATAGGCCTGAATGTGCTCCCGAATGTCCCTTCGTGGGACCGTGTATGACGGAGTTTCCAAACTGTGTATTATAAGAAAAGTTTTAGCTATGCGAGATGAATAAATATATCTAATACAAAGCAGTTTCACAGAAATGTTGTTTCCTGTTTTTGTCTGAGAATATTTCCTTTCTCACCATAGCCAATCATATACTCCTGAATGTCTCGTGGTAGCTTTTTCTCCAAAGAGATTCTGGAATCTTCTAGGAAAAGAAATGTGAGTGGAATGCACACGTCATCCTGTGAGTGGAATGCAAACGTCATTCTGTGTGTGGAATTCTGTGAGTGGAATGCACACGTCACAAAGCACCTGCTCATAACGCTTCTCTCCCGTTTTGATCTGACTATATTTCCTATTTCACCACAGGCCCGAGTGTGATCCCAAATATCTTTTCCTGCATCCATCCACGAGGGATTTTCCAATGTGTGTAATGTAAAGAAAGCTTCATCTATGTGAGATGAATAAACATAGCAAAAAGCAGATTCACAGAAAGCTTCTTTCCCGTTCTAATCTGAAGATATTTCGTTTTACACCTATGTCCTAAAAGTGCTCCCGAATGTTTGTTCGTGGATCTGTCCATGACAGTTTCCAAGCTGCGTAATATAAAGGAAGCATTATCTATGTGAGATGATTACACATATCACAGAGTAGTTTCCTAGAAAGGTTTTTCCACTTATTATATGAGGCTATTTCCCTTTTCACCATCAGCACCAACATGCTCTTAAATATCACTTGGTAACTGTATCTGCAAAAGGGTTTCCCTGATTCTGTATGAGAAGAGAGGTATAACACTGTGAGTGGACTGCACACGTCACAAGGCAGTTCCTCAGAAAGCTTCTCTCCAGTTTTGGTCTGAACAGATTTTCTTTTTCACCATAAGCCTCAGAGTGCTCCCGACTATCCCATGACACACTAAGCATACACAGGGTTAGGAAACTGCTCAACGAAATGGGGCTTTACTGAGTGAGAGCAATTATGATGACACAGAGCAGTTTCACAGAAAGCTTCTACTGGATTTTTCCTGAGCATATTACTTTGTTCATGCTCTAGGGATCGTTCCCAAATGCCCTTCCTCAGATTTCACATAAACAGTGATTTCAAGCTATTCAATCCCAAGAATGATTTAACTCTATGAGACGAATACACACATCGCAAACCAGTTGCTCAGAGAGTTTCTCTGCAGGTTTCATTGTAAGACGTTTCCTTGCTCAACACAAGCCTCCAATCGTCACTAAATATCCCTTCAAAGATCCTTCAAAGACAGAATTTTGAAACTGGGAAACATAGAGTAAGCATTACCTCTATGAATTGAATGCATATATCAGAGAGCAGATTCTTGAAACGATTTTTGTTCGATTTTATTTCAGTATATTTCACTATTCACCATAGTCCTCAATGTGCTCCGAAATATCACATTTTCGGTTTCACAGGAACAGTGTTCAAACACTGCCTTGAGAGAAAAGAGTAAAAATCCCTGAGTGGAATGCATATATCACAAAGTCTTTCCTCAGAAAGCTTCTCTCTACTTTTCATCTGAAGATACCTCCTCTTTCACCGTAGGCCTGAATGTTTTCCCGAATGTCCCTTTGTGGATACGAGCATGACGGAGTTTCCAAACTGCATAATATAAGAAAAGTTTTAACTATGCGAGATGAAAAAATACATCTAACACCAAACAGTGTCACAGAAATCTTCTTTCCAGTTTTTGTCTGAGGATATTTCCTTTTTCACCATAGCCATCCCTATAATCCCGAATGTATCTTGGTAGCTTTTCCTCCAAAAGGGATTCCGGAATCCTCTAGGAGAACAAAGGTGAGTGGAACTCACACGTCATTCTGTGAGTGGAATGCACATGTCATTGTGTGAGTTCAATTTTGTGAGTGGAATATACACGTCACAAAACAGCTCCTCAGAAAGCTTCCCTGCAGTTTCTATCTGAAGTTATTTCTTTTTCAGGATATTCTAAAGAGTGTTTCCAAATGTCCTATCTCAGATTCCACAGAAAGAGTGATTTCAAACTACTCAATCCAAAGAATGATTTGACTCTATGAGATGAGCAAAAACCTCACAAAAGAGTTGTGCAGAAATCTTCTCTCAAATATTCGATGGAAGGCATTTCCTTGCACGACAGAGGCCTCCAATTGCCACTTAGTATCCCTTTGCAGAACCCTCAAAGACCAACTTTCAAACTGGGAAATGTAGAGTAAGCTTTAACCTTCTGTGAAAATGGACATGTTAGAGAGCAGTTTCTCGAGTGCTTCTTTCTGTTTTATATGGACATTTCAATTTTGCCATAGTCTTCAATGTGCTCCGAATATCAGACTTTTGGATTCCCAGGAACAGTGTTCAAATTGTGCTTTATGAGAAGAACGTTATAACTCCGTGAGTAGAATGCACACGTCACCAATAAGTTTCTTAGAAAGCTTCTCTCCCGCTTTGGTCTGACTATATTTCCTATTTCACTATAGGCCCGAATGTGATCCCAAATATTCCTTTGTGGATCCATCCACGAGGGAGTTTCCAAGCTGTGTAATGTAAAGAAAGCTTCATCTATGTGAGATGAATAAACATAGCAAAAAGCAGATTCACAGAAAGCTTCTTTCCCATTCTAATCGGAAGATATTTCATTTTTCACTATAGTCCTCAAGGTGCTCCAGAAGGTCCCTTCGTGGAATGATCCACGACAGCTTCCAAGCTGCGTAATGTGAAGAAAGCATTATCTATGTGAGATGATTACACATATCACAGAGTAGCTTCCAAGAAAGCTTTTTCCAGTTTTAGTCTGACGCTATTTCCCTTTTCACCATCGGCACCAACATGCTCCCGAATAAGGCTTGGTACATGTTTCTCCAAAAGGGTTTCCCCAACGCTGTATGAGAAGAGAGGTATAACACTGTGAGTGGAATGCAGACTTCACTAGATAGTTCCTTGCAAAGCTTCTCTCCAGTTTTGGTCTGAACATATTTCCTTTTCCACCATAAGCCTCAAAGTGCTCCCGAATATCCCGTCACACGCTAAACATACACAGGGTTAGAATACTGCTCAATGAAAAGAGGGGCTTATCTGACTGAGAGACATTAAGAGGACACAGAGCAGTTTCACAGAAAGCTTCCTTCTTGATTTTACCTGAGGATATTTCTTTCTCCATGTTCTAAGGATCGTTCCCAAATGTCCTTCCTCAGATTGCACAAAAACAGTGATTTCCAGCTGCTCAAACCAAAGAACGGTTTAACTCTATGAGATGAATACACACATCACAAAGCAGTTGCTAAGAAAGTTTCTTTGCAGGTTTCTTTGGAAGACGTTTTCTTGCTCACCACAAGCCTCCAGGCATCACTAAGTATCCTTTCACAGATTCTTCAAAGACAGAGTTTTGAAACTGGGCAACATAGAGTAAGCATTAACTCAGTGAAGTGAATGCACATATCAGAGAGCAGATTCTTGGAATGCTTCCTCCTCGATTTTATTTCAGTATATTTCACTATTGGCCATAGTTTTCATTGTGCTCCAAAATATCACTTTTTTGGTTTCACAGGAGCAGTGTTCAAAGACTGCCTTGTGAGAAAAGAGGTATAACTCCCTGAGTGGCATGCATACATAACAAAGTCGTTTCTCAGAAAGATTCTTTTCACTTTTTATCTGAAGGTATCTCCTCCTTCACTGTAGGCCTGAATGTGCTCCCGAATGTCCTTTCGTGGTTCTGTGCATAATGCAGTTTCCAAACTGCGTAATATAAGAAAAGTTTTAACTATGCGAGATGAATAAATACATCTAACACAAAGCAGTTTCACAGAAATCTTCTTTCCAGTTTTTGTCAGAGGATATTTCCTTTTTCAACGTAGCCATCCCTATACTCCTGAATGTCTCTTGGTAGCTTTTTCTCCAAAAGAGTTTCCTGAATCCTCTAGAAGAAGAAAGGTGTTTGGAATGCACACGTCATTCTGTGAGTGCAATTCTGTGAGTGTAATGTACACATCACAAGGCAGCTCCTCAGAAATCTTCTCTCCACTTTCTATTTGAAGACGTTTCCTTTCTCAACATAAGCTTCAAAGCGCTTCTGAATATCCCTTCGCAGACTAAACAAAAACACTGTTATTATACTGCTCAATGAAAAGAGAAGATGAACTGTGTGAGTGGAATGCACTGGACACAGGGTAGTTTAACAGAAAGCTTCCTTCTGCTTTCTCTCTGAGGTTATTTCTTTTGCAGGATATTCTAAGTAGTGTTTCCAAATATCCTTTCTCAGATTCCACAGAAACAGTGATTTCAAACTACTCAATCCAAGGAATGATTTAACTCTATGAGATGAGCCCAAACTTCTCAAAACAGTTGCGCAGAAAGCTTCTCTCAAATATTCAATGGAAGACATTTCCTTTCTCAACACAAGCCTCCAGTTGCCACTTACTATCACTTCGCAGAACCCTCCAAGACCGACTTTCAAACTGGGAAATGTTGAGTAAGCTTTAACCCTGTGTATAAGTGGACATGTCAGAGAGCAGTTTCTTCAAGTGTTACTTTGTTTTTTATGGGACATCTCAATTTTGCCATAGACTTCAATGTGCTCCGAATATCACTCTTTTGGTTTTACAGGAACAGTGTTCAAATTGTGCCTTATGAGAAGAAAGTTATAACACCCTGAGTGGAATGAAGACGTCACCAAGCAGTTTCTCGGAAAGCTTCTCTCCCGGTTTGATCTGACTGTATTTCCTATTTCACTATAGGTCCGAATGTGATCCCAAATATCCCTTCACGGATCTATCCACGAGGGAGATTTCAAGCTGTGTAATGTAAAGAAAGCTTCATCTATGTGAGATGAATAAACACAGCAAAAAGCAGATTCACAGAAAGCTTCTTTCCCACTCTGATTGAAGATACTTCATTTTTCACCATAGTATCAAAGTGCTCCCGAAGGTCTCTTCGTGGATCCATCCATGAAAGCTTCCAAGCTGCTTAATGTAAAGAAACCTTTATCTGTGTGAGATGATTACACATATCACAGATTACTTTCCTAGAAAAACTTTACCAGTTTACGTCTGAGGCTATTTCCCTTTTCACCATTGGCACCAGCATGCTCCAGAATATCACTTGGTACTTGTTTCTCCAAAAGGGTTTCCCTGATGCTGTATTAGTAGAGAGGTATAACACTGTGAGTGGAATGCACATGTCACAAGGCAGTTCCTCCGAAAGCTTCTCTCCAGTTTTGGTCTGAACATGTATCGTTTTTCACCAAAAGTCTCAAAATGCTCCCGAATATCCTGTCACATGCTAAGCATACACAGGGTTAGAAAACTGCTCAATGAAATGAGGACCTTATCGGAGTGAGAGTCATTAAGATGACACAGAGAGGTTTCACAGAAAGCTTCCTTCTGTATTTTACCTGAGGATATTTATTTCTCCATGTTTTCAGGATCGTTCCCAAATGTCCTTCCTCAGATTCCACAAAAACAGTGATTTCCAGCTGCTCAAACCAAAGAACGGTTTAACCCTATGAGACTAATACACACATCACAAAGCAGTTGCTCAGAAAGTTTCACTGCAGGTTTCATCAGAAGACGTTTCCTTGCTCACCACAAGCCTCCGGGTGGCAGTAAATATCCCTTCACAGATCCTTCAAAGACAGAGTTTGGAGACTGGGCAACATAGAGTAAGCATTAACTATGTGAAGAGAATGCACGTATCAGAAAGCAGATTCTGGGAACGCTTCTTCCTCGATTTTATTTCGGTATATTTCACTATTTGCCATAGTCTTCAAAGTGCACTGAAATATGACCTTTTCTGTTTCACAAGAACAGTGTTCCAACATGTCGTTGCGGGAAAAGACGTATAACCCTCTGAGTGGAATGCATACATCAGAATGTACTTTCTCAGAAAGCTTCTATCCAGTTTTTATCTGAAGATATCTCCTCTTTCACCATTGGCCTGAATGTGCTCCTGAATGTCACTTCGCGGATCCGTGCATGATGGAGTTTGAAAACTGCGTAATATAAGAAAAGTTTTAACTATGCGAGATGAATAAACATATCTAACACAAAGCAGGTTCACAGCAATATCCGCTCCAGTTTTTGTCTTAGGATATTTCCTTTTTCACCCATGCCTTACCAATACTCCCGCATGTCTCTTGCTAGCTTTTTCTCCAAAAAAAATTCCGGAATCCTCTAGGAGAGGAGAGGTATATTTCTGCGAGTGGAATGCACACGTGACAAAGCAGCTCCTCAGAAAACTTCTCTCCAGTTTGTATCTGAAGACTTTTCCTTTCTTACCGTGAGACTCAAAGCGCTCCTGAATATCCCTTCTCTGACGAAACGAAAACAGTGTTATGAAACTCCTCAATGAAAAGAGAGGCTTAACTGTGTGAGTGGAATTTACGTGACATAGAGCAGTTTCACAGAATCTTTCTTCTGGTTTCTCTCTGACGTATTTCTATTTCAGTATATTCTAAACAACGTTTCTAAATGTCCTTTCTCAGATTACACAGAAAGAGTGATTTCAAACTGCTTAATCCAAAGAATGATGTAACTCTATAAGATGAATACAAACATCAAAAAAGAATTGGGCGGAAAGATTATCTCCAATTTTCCATGGAAGACATTTCCTTGCTTGACACAGTCCTCCCGTTGCCAACTACTTTCCCTTCGCAGAACTCTCAAAGACCGACTTGCAAACTGGGAAATGTAGAGGAAGCTTTAACCCTGTGAAAACAATGGACATGTCAGAGAGCAGTTTCGTAGAGTGCTTCTGTCTGTTTTTTATTGTACGACATTTCACTCTTTGTCATAGTCTTCAATGTGCTCCAAATATCACTATTTCAGTTTTACAAGAACAGTGTTCAAACTGTGCCTTATGAGAAGAACGTTATATCTCCCTGAGTGGAGTGCTCACATCACCAAGCAGATTCTCAGAAAGCTTGTCTGCAGTTTTTATCTGACTACATTTCCTGTTTGAACATAGACTCGAATGTGATCCCAAATATCTTTTCACGGATCCATCCACGATGGAGTTTCCAAGTAGCTTAAGGTAAAGAAAGCTTCACCTATGTGAGATGAATAAACATAGCAAAAAGCTGATTAACAGAAAGCTTCTTTCCAGTTTTTATCTGAAGATATTTCCTTTTTCACCGTAGCCCTGAATGTGGTCCCGAAGACTCCTTCATGAATCTGTCCATGACAGTTTCCAAGCTGTGTAATATAAAGAAAGCACTACCTACGTGAGATGATTACACATATCACAGAGTCGTTTCCTAGAAAGCTTCTTTATAGTTTTTGTCTGTGGCTATTTCCCTTTTCACCATTGGCATCAACATGCTTCCGAATATGATTTGATACCTGTTTCTCCAAAAGGGTTTTCTGGACGCCATATATGAAGGGAGGTATAACACTGTGAGTGGAGTGCACACATCACAAAGCAGTTCCTCAGAAAGCTTCTCTCCTGTTTCGGTCTGAACATATTTCCTTTTTCACCGTTAGTCTCAAAGTGTTCCCGAATATCCCAGCACACGCGAAACATACACAGGGTTAGAAAACTGCTCAATGAAAAGAGAGGCTTAACTCAGCGAGAGGAATTAAGACGACACAGAGCAGTTTCACAGAAAGCTGACTTCTGGGTTTTACCTGAGGATATTTCTTCCTCCATATTCTAAGGATCGTTCCAACATGTCCTTCCTCAGATTCCACAAAAACAGTGATTTCAAGCTGCTCAATCCAACAATGATTTCACTCTACGAGATGAATACACACATCGCAAAGCAGTTGCTCAGAAAGATTCTCTGCAAGTTTCATCGGAAGACGTTTGCTCGCCCACCACAGACCTCCGGGCGTCACTAAATATACCTTCACAGATACTTTGAAGACAGAGTTGCGAGACTGGGCAACATAGAGTAAGCATTAAGTCTGTGAAGTGAATGCACATATCAGAGAGCAGATTCTTGGAACGCTTGTTCCTCGATTTTATTTCAGTATATTTCCCTATTCGTCATAGTCCTCATTGTGCTCCAAAACATCACATTTTCGGTTTCACAAGAACACTGTTCAAACACTGCCTTTTGAGAAAAGAGGTATAAATCCTGAGAGGAATGCATGCGTCACAATGTACTTTCTCAGAGAGCTTCTATCCAGTTTTTATCTGCAGATATCTCCTCTTTCACCGTAGGCCTGAATGAGCTCCCGAGTATCCCTTCACAGATCCATGCATGACGGAGTTTCCAAACTGCATAATATAAGAAAAATTTTAACCAGGCGAGATGAATAAACATATCTAACACAAAGCAGGTTCACAGAAATCTTCCTTCCAGTTTTTGTCAGAGGACATTTCCTTTTTCACCAGAGCCAACCCGAAACTCCCAAAAGTCTCCTGGTAGCGTTTTCTTCAAAAGAAATTCCGGAATCCTCATGGAGAACTAAGTTATATTTCTGTGAGTGGAATGCACACGTCACAAAGCAGCTCCTCAGAAAGCTTTTCTCCAGTATCTATCTGAAGATGTTTTCTTTCTCACTGTAATCCTCAAAGCGCTCTTGAATATCCCCTCTCAGATTAAATGAAAACTGTTTTACGATCATCCTCAATGAAAAGAGAAGCTTCACTGTGTGAGCAGAATTCACGTGACACAGAGTAGTTTCACAGAAAGCTTCCTTCTGGTTTCTCTCTGATGTTACTTCTTTTTCTGGATATTCTAAAGAGCGTTTCCAAATGTCCTTTCTCAGATTCTACAGAAACAGTGATGTCACACTGTTCAATCCAAAGAATGATTTAACTCTATGTGATGAATACCAACATCACAAAAGAGTTGTGCAGAAAGCTTCTCTCCAATTTTCGATGGAAGACATTTCCTTGCTCAACACAGCCCTGTGGTTGCCACTTACCATCCTTTCACAGAACCCTCAAGGACCTACTTTCAAACTGGGAAACGTACACTAAGCTTTAATCTTGTGAAAAGAATGTACATATCAGAGAGCAGTTTCTTCGAGTATCTTTCTACTTTGTAGTGGACTATGGATCACTTTTTGGCAAAATATACAATGTGCTCCGAATATCACTCTTTTGGTTTTACAGGAACAGTGTTCAATCTGTGCCTAATGAGAAGAAAGTTGTAACACCCTGAGTGGAATGCACACGTCACCAATCAGTTTCTCAACAAACTTCTCTTCATTTTTCTTCTTACTATATTTCCTATTTCACCATAGGCCCAAATGTGATTCCAAGTATGCCTTTGTGGATCCATGCACGAGGGAGTTTCCAAGCTGCATAATGTAAGGAAAGCTTCATCTATGTGAGATGAATAAACAGCAAAAAGCAGATTCGCAGTAAGCTTCTTTCCCGTTTTTATCTGAAGATATTTCCTTTTTCACGGTAGTCCTGAATGTGCTCCCGAAAGTCCCTTTGTTTGTATGTCTATGACAGTTTCCAAGCTGTGAAATATAAAGAAAGATTTATCTATGTGAGATGATTACACATACCACAGAGTAGTATCCTAGAAAGCTTCCTTCCATTTTTTGTCTGAGTCTATTTCCCTTTTCACCATCGGCATCAAGATGTTCCTGAATATCACGTGGTACCTGTTTCTCCAAAAAGGTTTCCCGGACTCTGTATGAGAAGGGAGGTATAACACTGTGAGTGTAATGCACACGTCTCAAAGCAGTTCCTCACAAGGCTTCTCTCCAGTTTCGGTCCAAACATATTTCTTTTTTCACCGTAAGCCTCAAAGTGCTCCCGAATATTGCATCACACTCTAAATATACACAGGGTTCGAAAACTGCTCAATGAAAACAGCGACTTAACTGAGCAGGAGGAATTAAGACGACACAGAGCAGTTTCTCAGAAAGCTTCCTACTGGATATTTCCTGAGGATATTTCATTCTTCATAATCTAAGGATCGTTCCCAAAAGTCCTTCCTCAGATTCCCCAAAATCAGTGATTTCAATCTGCTCAATCAAAAGAATGTTGTACCTCTATGAGACGAATACATACGTTGCAAAGCAGTTGCTCAGAAAGTTTCTCTGCAGGTTTCATCGGAAGACATTTCCTGGTTCACCACAAGCCTCCGGGCATCACTATATATCCCTTCACAGATCCTTTAAAAACAGTGTTTCGAAACTGGGCAACATGGAGTAAGGATTTGTTCTGTTAAGTGAATGCACATATCAGAGAGCAGATTCTTGGAACACATCTTCCTTGATTTAATTCAGTATATTTCACTATTCGCCATCATTCTCATTGTGCTCCAAAATATCACTTTTTCAGTTTCACAGGAATGCTGTTCAAACACTGCCTTGTGAGAAAAGAGGTCTAACTCCCTGAGTGGAATGCATACATCACAAAGCAGTTTCTCAGAAAGCTTCTATCCAGTTTTATCTGAAGATATCTACTCTTTCACCATAGGCCTGAATGTGTTCCCAAATGTCCCGTCGCGGTCTGTGCATGATGGAGTTTCCAAACCGCATAATATAAGATGAGGTTTACCTATGCGAGATGAATAAATATATCTAACACGAAGCAGTTTCACAGAAATCTTTTTCCAGTTTGGGTCTGAGGATATTCCTTTTTTCATTATAGCCCTCCCTATACTCCAGAATGTCTCTTGGTATCTTTTTCTCCAGAAGGGATTTCAGAATCCTCTAGGAGAAATAAGGTATATTTCTGTGATGGGAATGCAAACGTCACAAAGCAGCTCCCCAGAAAGCTTCTATTCAGTCTCTATCTGAGGAAGTTTCGTTTCTCACTGTCAGCCTCAAAGCACTCCTGAATATCCCCTCGCAGAATAAACATAACCAGTGTTATTATAACGCTGAATGAAAGAGAATCTTAACTGTGTGAGTGAAATTCACGTGACACAGAGCAGTTTCAGAGAAAGCTTCCTTCTGCTTTCTCTTTGAGGTTATTTCTTTTTCAGGATATTCTAAAGAGCGTTTCGAAATGTCCTTTCTCAGATTCCACAGAAACAGTGATTTCAGACTGCTCAATCCAAAGAATAATTTAACTCTGTGTGATGAATACAAACATCAAAGAGGAGTTGTGCAGAAAGCTTCTCTGCAATTTTTGATGGAAAGCTTTTCCTTGCCTCACTCAGGCCTCTGGTTGCAACTTACTATCCCTTCGCAGAACCCTCAAAGACCGAGTTTCAAACTGGGAAATATAGAGTAAGCTTTAACCCTGTGAAAAGAATGGACATGTCAGAGAGCAGTTTCCTCGAGTGCTTCTTTCTGTTATTTATTGGACGACATTTCACTTTTTGCCATAATCTTCAATGTGCTCCGAATATCACTCTTTTGATATTCAGGAACAGTATTCAAACTGTGCCTTATGAGAAGAAAGTTACAACACTCTGAGTGTAATGCACACATCATGAAGCAGTTTCTCCGAAAGCTTCTCTCCCGTTTTGATCTGACTATACTTCCTATTTCACCATAGGCCTGAATGTGATCCCAAATATCTCTTCGCGGATCCATCCACGAGGGAGTTTCCAAGCTGTGTAACGTAAAGAAAGCTTCATCTATGTGAGATGAATAAACATAGCAAAAAGCAGATTCACAGAAAACTTCTTTCCAGTTTTTATATGAAGATATTTCCTTTTTCACCGTACTCCTGAATCTGCTCTCGAATGTCCCTTCGTGGATCCGTCCATGAAAATTTTCAAGCTGCGTAATGTAAAGTAAGCTTTCTTTGTGAGGTGATTACATCAATCACAGAGTCGTTTCCTAGAAAGCTTCTTTCCAGTGTTTGTCTGAGGCTACTTCCCATTTCACCATCAGCATTAACATGCTCCTCAATATCACTTGGTACCTGCTTCTCCAAAAGGGTTTCCCTGATGCTGCATGAGGAGAGGGGTATAACACTGTGAGTGGAATGCACACGTCACAATGCAGTTCCTCGGAAAGCTTCTCTAGAGTTTCATTCTGAGCATATTTCCTTTTTCACCGAAAGCCTCAAAGTGCTCCCGAATATCCCATCACATGCTAAACATACACACAGTGAGAAAACTGCTCAATGAAAAGAGAGGGTTACCCGAGTGAGAGGAATTAAGACGACACAGAGCAGTTTCACAGAAAGCTTCCTTCTGGATTTTACCTGAGGATATATCTTTCTTCATATTCTAATTATCGTACCCAAATGTCCTTCCTCATATTCCACAAAAACAGTGATTTCAAGCTGCTCAATCCAAAGAATGGTTTAACTCTATAAGACGAATACACACATTGCAAAGCAGTTGCTCAGAATGTTTCTCTGCAGGTTTCATTGGAAGACGTATCCTTGCTCACCAGAACCCTCCAGAGGTCACTAAATATCCCTACAGAGATTCTTCAAAGAGAGAATTTTGAAACTAGGAACATAGAGTAAGCATTAACTCAGTGAAGTGAATGCACATATCAGAGAGCAGGTTCCTGGAGCACGTATTCCTCGATTTTATTGCTGTACATTTCCCTATTCACCATAGTCCACATTCCACTCCAAAATATCACTTTTTCCATTTCACAGGAATAGTGTTCAAGCGCTACCTTGTGAGAAACGAGGTATAACTCCCTCAGTGGAATGCATATATCACAAAGGAGTTTCTCAGAAAGCTTCTATCCAGTTTTTATCTGAGGATATCTCCTCTTTCACCATAGGTCTGAATGTGCTCCCGAATGTCCCTTCGTGGATCCATGCATGACGGAGTTTCCAAACTGCATAATAAAAGCAACGTTTTAACTATGTGAGATGAATAAATATATCTAACACGAAGCAGTTTCACAGAAATTTTCTTTTCAGTTTTTGTCTGAGGATATTTCACTTTTCACCATAGCAATCCCTATACTCCCAAATGTCTCTTGGTAGCTTTTTCTCCAAAAGGGTTTTTGGAATCCTCTAGAAGAAGAAAGGTCATTGGAATGCACACGTCATTCTGTGAGGGCAAGGCACACGTCATTCTGTCAGTGGAATTCTGTGAGTGGAATGCACACGTCACAAAGCAGCTCCTCAGAAAGCTTCTCTCCAATTTCTATCTGAAGACGTTTCCTTTCTCACCGTAAGCCTCAAAGTGCTCTTGAATATCCCTTTGCAGAATAAACAATAACAGTGCTATTATACTGCTCAATGAAAAGAGAAGGTTAACTGTATGAGCAGAATTCACGTGATACAGAGCAGTTTCACAGAAAGCTTCCTTCTGGTTTCTCTCTGAAGTTATTTCTTTTGCAGGATATTCTAAAGAGCGTTTCCAAATGTCCTTTCTCGGATTCCACAGAAACAGTGAGTTCAAACTACTCAATCCAAAGAATGATTTAACTCTATGAGATTTGCACAAACTTCACAAAACTTTTACGCAGAAAGCTTCTCTCAAATATTCAATGGAGGAGAATTCCTTGCTCAACATAGGCCTCCCGTTGCCCCTTACTATCCCTTCCCAGAAACCTGAAAGACCGACTTTCAAACTGGGAAATGTATAGTAAGCTTTAACCCTGTGTAAAAATGGACATGTCAGAGAGCAGTTTCTTCGAGTGATTCTTTCCCTTTTTTATTGGACATTTTAATTTTGCCATAGTCTTTAATGTGCTCCGAATATCACTCTTTTGGTTTTACAGGAACAGTGTTCAAATTGTGCCTTATGAGAAGATAGTTATAAATCCCTGAGTGGAATTCACACGTCACCAAGCAGTTTCACTGAAAGCTTCTCTCCCGTTTTGATCTGACTATATTTCCTATTTCACTATAGGCCCATATGTGATCCCAAATGTCCCTTCGCGGATCCATCCATGAGGGAGTTACCAAGCTGCATAATGTAAAGAAAACTTTATCTCTGTGAGACGAATGAACATAGTAAAAAACAGATTCACAGAAAACTTCTTTTCAATTTTTATCTGAAGAGATTTCCTTTTTCACCACAGTCCTGAATGTCCTCCCAAAAGTCCCTTCCTGGATCCGTCCATGACAGTTTCCAAGTTGTGTAATGTATAGAAAGCTTTATCTATTCGTGATGATTACACATGTCAAAGAGTAGTTGCCTAGAAATCTTCTTTCCTGTTTTTCTCTGAGGCTCTTTCCCTTTTGTCCATCAGCATCAACATGCTCCCCTATATCACTTGGTACCTGTTCCTCCAAAAGCATTTCCCCAACGCTGTATGAGAAGAGAGGTATAACAGTCTGAGAGAAATGCACATGAGTCAATGCAGTTCCTAGGAAACCTTCTCTTCAGTTTTGGTCTTTACATATTTCCTTTTTCACTGTAAGCCTAAAAGTGCTCCCGAGTATCCCGTCACATGCTAAGCATACACAGGGTTAGAAAACTGCTCAATGAAAAGAGGGGCTTAACTGAGTGAGAGCCATTAAGATGACACAGAGCAGTTTCACAGAAAGCTTCTTTCTGGATTTTACCTGAGGATAATCCTTTCTCCACGTTCTAAGGATCAGTCCCAAATGTCCTCCCTCAGATTCTACAAAAAACAGTGATTTCAAGCTGTTCAGTCCAGAGAATGGTTTAACTCTATGACACGACTACACACATAGCAATGCAGTTGGTCTGAAAGTTTCTCTGGAGGTTTCATTGGAAGATGTTTCCTTGCTCACCACAAACCTCCAGGCATCACTAAATATCCCTTCACATTTCCTTTATAGAGAGAGTTTCGAAACTGGGAAACATACAGAAAGCATTAACTCTGTGAAGTGAATGCGCATATCAGAGAGCAGATTCTTGGAACGCTTCTTCCACGATTTTTTTTCAGTATATTTCACTATGCGCCAGAGTCCTCAATGTGCTCCAAAATACCACTTTTTTGGCTTCACAGGAACAGTGTTCAAACACTGCCTTATGAGAAAAGAGGTATCAATCCCTGAGTGGAGTGCATACATCCCAAAGTCGTTTCTCAGAAAGCTTCCCTCTACTTTTTATCTGAAGATATCTCCTCTTTCACCGTAGGCCGGAATGTGCTCCCAAATATCTCTTCGTGGATCCGTGCATGACGGAGTTTCCAAACTTCGTATTATAAGAAAAGTTTTAACTATGCAAGATGAATAAATATATCTAACATAAAGCAGTTTCCCAGAAATCTTCTTTCCAGTTTTTATCTGAGGATATTTCCTTTTTCACCATAGCCATCCCTATAATACCGAAGGTCTCTTTTTAGCTTTTTCTCCGAAAGGGATACTGGAATCCTCTAGGAGAAGAAAGGTGAGTGGAATGCACACATCATTTTGTGAGTGGAATTCTGTGAATGGAATGCACATGTCACAAAGCACTTCCTCAGAAAGCTTCTTTCCAGTTTCTATCTGAAGATGTTTCCTTTCTTGCCGTAAACCTCAAAGCACTCCTGAATATCCCTTCGCAGACTAAACAAAAACAGTGTTATGATACTGCTCAATGAAAAGAGAAGCTTAAATGTGTGAGCGGAATTCTCGTGACACAGAACAGTTTCACAGAAAGATTCCTTCTTGTTTCTCTCTGAGGTTATTTCTTTTTCAGGATATTCTAAAGAGCGTTTCCAAATATCCTTTCTCAGATTCCACAGAAACATTGATTTCAAACTGCTCAAGCCAAAGAATGATTTAACTGTATGGGATAAATACAAACATCACAAACGAGTAGCACAAAAGGCTTCTCTCCAATTTTCGATGCAAGACATTTCCTGACTCGACACAGCCCTCTGGTTCACACTTACTATCCCTTCTCAGAACCTCAAAGACCGACTTTAAAACTTGGAAATGTAGAGTAAGCATTAACCCTCTGAAAAGAAGACATGTCAGAGAACATTTCTTTGAGTGCTTCTTTTTGTTTTTTATTGGACGACTTTTCCCTTTTTGCCATAGTCATCAGTGTGCTCCGAATATCACTCTTTTGCTTTCCAGAAACAGTGTTCAACCTGTGGCTTATAAGAAGGAAGTTACAACTCCCTGAGTGGAATGAACACATCACTCAGCAGTTTCTCAGAAAGCTTCTCTCCAGTTTTTATCTGGTTATATTTCCTATTTCACCATAGGCCCGAGTATGATCCCAAATATCCCTTCGTGGATCCGTCCAATAGAGAGTTTCCAAGTGGCATAATGTAAAGGAAGCTTCATCTCTGTGAGATGAATAAACATAACAAAAAGTAGATTCACAGAAACCTTCTTTCCAGTTTTTAACTGAAAAGATTTCCTTTTTCACCAGAGTCCTGAATGTGCTCCTGAAGGTCCCTTCCTGGATCCGTCCATGACAGTTTCCAAGTTGCATAATGTAAAGAAAGCTTTATCTATGCGAGCTGATTGCACATATCAAAGAGTGGTTTCCTAGAAAATTTCTTTCCAGTTTTTCTCTGAGGCTATTTCCCTTTTCACCATCGGCATCAACATGCTCCCGAATATCACTTCGTACCTGTTCCTCCAAAAGGGTTTCCCCGACACTGTATGAGAAGAGAGGTATAACACTCTGACTGCAATGCACATGAAACAAAGCATTTCCTCAGAAAGCTTCTCGCCAGTTTCAGTATGAACATATTTCTTTTTTCACCGTAAGCCTCAAAGTACTCCCGAATATCGCAACACACGCTAAACATACACAGGGATACAAAACTGCTCAATGAAAAGAGAGGCTTAACTGAGTGACAGGAGTTAAGACGACACTGAGCAGTTTCACAGAAAGCTTCCTTTTGGATTTTACCCGAGGATACTTCTTTCTCCATGTTCCAAGAATCGATCCCAAGTGTCCCTCCTCAGATTCGACAAAAACAGTGATTTCAAGCTGTTCAATACAAAAAAACGGTTTAACTTTAGAAGACGAATAAAAACATTGCAAAGCAGTTGCTCAGAAAGTTTCTCTGCAGGTTTCATCAGAAGACGTTTCCTTGCTCACCACAAGCCTCTGGGTGTCACTAAATATCCCTTCACAGATTCTTCAAATACAGAGTTTCGAAACTGGGCAACATGGAGTAAGCATTAACTGTGTGATGTGATAGCACATATCAGAGAGCAGAATTTTGGAACGCCTCTTCCTCGATTTTAATTCAGTATATTTCACTATTCGCCATAGTCCTCAATGCGCTCCGAAATATCACTTTTCAGTTTCACAGGAACAGTGTTCAAACACTGCCTTGTGAGAAGAGAGGTATAACTACCTGAGTGGAATGAATAAATCACAAAGTCGATTTTCAGAAAGCTTCTATCCACTTTTTATCTGACGATAACTCCTTTTTCACCGTAGGCCTAAATGTGCTCCCGAATATACCTTCGCAGATCCGTGCATGACGGAGTTTCCAAACTGCAAAATATAAGAAAAGTTTTAACTATGCGAGGTGAATAAATATAGCTAACACAAGCAATTTCACAGAAATCTTCTTTCCAGGTTTTGTCTGAGGATATTTCCTTTTTCACCATAGCCATCCCTACACTCCCGACTGTCTCTTGGTAGCATTTTCTCCAAAAGATATGCCAGAACCCTCTAGGAGAAGAAAGGTGAGTGGAATGCACACACACGTCATTCTGTGAGTGGAATGCACACCTCATTCTGTGAGTGGAATTCTGTGAGTGGTATGCACACGTCACAAAGCAGCTCCTCAGAAAGCTTCTCTCCAGTTTCTATCGGAAGATGTTTCCTTTCTCACCGTAAGCCTCAAAGCGCTCCTGAATATCCCTTCACAGACAAAACAAAAACAGTGTTATGATAATGCTCAATGAAAAGAGAAGCTTAAATGTGTGAGTGGAATTCACGTGACAGAAGGCAGTTTCACAGAAAGCTTTCTTCTGGTTTCTCTCTGAGGTAATTTCCTTTTCAGGATATTCTAAAGAGCGTTTCCAAATGTCCTTTCTCAGATTGCACAGGAACAGTGTTTTCAACCTACTCAATCCAAAGAATTATTTAGCTCTATGAGATGAACACAAATTTCACAAAAGAGTTGCGCAAAAATCTTCTGTCAAATATTCGATGTAAGACATTTCCTTGCTTGACACAGGCCTCCGGTTGCCACATACTATCCCTCGCAGAACCCTCAAAGACTAACTTTCAAACTCGGAAATGTAGAGGAAGCTTTAACCCTGTGAAAAGAATGGACATTTAAGAGAGCAGTTTCTTTGAGTGCTTCTTTCTGTTTTTTATTGGACGATATTTCACTTTTTGCCATAGTCTTCAATGTGCTTCGATTATCTCTCTTTTGGTTTTCCAGGAACTGTGTTGAAATTGTGGCTTATGAGAAGGAAGTTACAACTCCCTTAGTAGAATGCACGCATCACCAAGCAGTTTCTCAGAAAGCTTCTCTCCAGTTTTTTTCTGACTATATTTCCTATTTCACCACGGGCCCGAATATGATCCCAAATATCCCTTCACGGATCCATCCAATAGGGAGTTTCCAAGCTGCATAATGTAAATAAAGCTTCATCTCTGTGAGATGAATAATCATATCAAAAAGCAAATTCACAGAATCCTTCTTTGCAGTTTTTATCTGAAGAGATTTCCTTTTTCACCACAGTCCTGAATGTGCTCCCGAAGGTCCCTTCCTGGATCCGTCCATGACAGTTTCCAAGTTGCGTAATGTAAAGAAAGCTCTATTTATGCGAGTTGATTACACATATCAAAGAGTAGTTTCCTAGAAAGCTTCTTTCCTGTTTTAGTCTGAGGCTATTTCCGTTTTCACCATCGGCATCAACATGCTCCCAAATATCACTTGGTACCTGTTCCTCCAAATGAGTTTCCCCGAGGCTGTATGAGAAGAGAGGTATAACACTGTGCCTAGAATGCATATGAGACAAAGCAGTTTCTCAGAAAGCTTCTCCCAATTTCGGTCTGAACATATTTCTTTCTCACTGTAAGCCTCAAAGTGCTCCCGAATATCGCATCACACACTAAACATACACAGGATTATAAAACTGCTCAATGAAAGGGAGGCTTAACAGAGTGAGAGGAATTAAGACGACACAGAGCAGTTTCACAGAAAGCTACCTTTTGGATTTTACCTGAGGATAATTCTTTCTCCATATTCTAGGAATCGATCCCAAAGGTCCTTCCTCAGATTTCACAAAAATAGTGATTTCAAGCTGTTCTATCCAAAGAACAGTTTAACTCTATGAGACAAAAACACACATCACAAAGCCATTGCTCAGAAAGTTTCTCTGCAGGTTTCATTGGAAGATGTTTCCTTGCTCACCACAAGCCTCCGGGTGTAACTAAATATCCCTTCACAGATTCTTCAAAGACAAAGTTTCGAAATTGGGCAACATAGAGTAAGCATTAGCTCTCTGCAGTGAATGCACATATCAGAAAGCAGATTCTTGGGACACTTCTTCCTCGATTTTACTTCGATATATTTCACTATTTGCCATAGTCCTCAATGCACTCCAAAATAAATTTTCCGTCTCACAGGAACAGTGTTCAACCACTGCCTTGTGAGAAAAGTGGTATAACTCACTGAGTGGAATGCATACATCACAAAGTCGTTTCTTCGAAAGCTTCAATCCCCTTTTTATCTGAAGATATCTCCTCTTTCTCCATAGGCCTGAATGTGCTCCCAAATGTCCCTTCGTGGATCCATGCATGACGGAATTTCCAAATTGCATAATAAAAGTTTTAACTATGTGAGATGAGTAAATATATCTAACACAAAGCAGTTTCAAAGAAATCTTTCCAGTTTTTGTCTGAGGATATTTCCTTTTTCACCATAGCCATCCTCATATTCCTGACTCTCTCTTGGTAGCTTTTTCCCCAAAAGGGATTTCGAAATCCTCTAGGAGAAGAAAGGTGAGTGGAATACACACGTCATTCTGTGAGTGGAATTCTGTGAGTGGAATGCAGACGACACAAAGCAGCTCCTCTGAAAGCTTCTCTCCTGTTTCCATGTGAAGACGTTTCCTTTCTCACTGTAAGCCACAAAGTGCTCCTGAATATCCCTTCGCAGACTAAACAAAAACAGTGTTATGATACTGCTCAATGAAAAGAGAAGCTTAACTGTGTGAGTGGAATTCACGTGACACAGGGCAGTTTGACAGAATGCTTCCCTCTGGTGTCACTCTGAGATTATTTCTTTTTCAGGATATCTTAAAGAGCTTTTCCAAATGTCCTTTCTGAGATTCCACAGAAACAGTGATTTCAAACTACTCAATCGAAAGAATGATTTAACTCCATGAGATGAACGCTAACTCAATAAAGAGTTGAGCAGAAGGCTTCTCTCAAATATTCGATGGAAGACATTTCATGCTTGACAAAGGTCTCCGGTTGCCACTTACTATCCTTTCTCAGAACCCTCAAGGACCGAATTTCACAGAAAGCTTCCTTCTGGTTTCTCTCTGAGCTTTTTTCTTTTTCAGTATATTCTAAAGAACGTTTCCAAATGTCCTTTCTCAAATTCCACAGAAACATTGATTTCAAACTGTTTAATCCAATGAATGATTTAACTCTATGAGATGAATACAAACATCACAAAAGAATTGGACGGAGAGATTCTCTCCAATTTTCGATGGAAGACATTTCCTTGCTCGACACAGTCCTCCCGTTTCCAATTACTATCCCTTCGCAGAACTCTCGACGACCGACTTGCAACCTGGGAAATGTAGAGAAAGCTTTTACACTGTGAAAACAATGGAAATGTCAGAGAGCAGTTTCTTCAAATACTTCTTTCTGTTTTTTATTGGACGACATTTCACTTTTTGCCACAGTCTTCAATGTGCTCCGAATATCACTCTTTAGGCTTTACAAGAACAGTGTTCAAAATGTGCCTTATGAGAAGAAAGTTATATCTCCCTGAGTGGAATGCTCACATCACTAAGCAGTTTCTCAGAAAACTTCTCTGCAGTTTTTATCTGACTACATTTCCTATTTCAACATAGGCTTGAAAGTGATCGCAAATATATTTTCGTGGATCCATCTAGGAGGGAGTTTCCAAGCTGTCTAAGGTAAAGTAAGCTTCACATATGTGAGATGAATAAACATAGCAAAAGCAGATTAACAGAAAGCTTCTTTCCAGTTTTTTTCTGAAGAAACTTCATTTTTCACCGTAGCCCTGAATGTGCTCCCGAAGGCTCCTTCATGGATCCGTCCATGACAGTTTCCAACTGCTTAACGTAAAGAAAGCTTTACCTATGTCAGATGATTACACATATCACAGAGTAGTTTCCTAGAAAGCTTCTTTATAGTTTTTGTCTGAGGCTATTTCCCTTTTCACATTCGGCATCAACATGCGCCCGAATATCATTTGATACCTGCTTCTCCAAAAGGGTTTCCCCGACGCTGTATGTGAAGAGAGGTATAACACTGTGAGTGGAATGCACTTTCACAAAGCAGTTCTTCAGAAGGCTTCTCTCCATTTTCAGTCTAAACATATTTCCTTTTACACTGTTAGCCTCAAAGTGTTCCCGAATATCTCAGCACACGATATACATACACAGGGTTAGAAAACTGCTCAATGAAAAGGGAGGCTTAACAGAGTGAGAGGAATTAAGTTGACACAGAGCAGTTTCACAGAAAGCTTACTTCTGTGTTTTAGCTGAGGATATTTCTTTCTCCTTTTTCTAAGGATCCTTCCCAAATGTCTTTCCTCAGATTCCACAAAAACAGTGATCTCAAGCTGCTCAATCCAACAATGGTTTAACTCTATGAGATGAATACACACATCGTGAAGCAGTTGCTCAGAAAGATTCTCTACAAGTTTCATCGGAAGACGTTTCCTCGCTCACCACAAGCCTCCGGGCGTCACTAAATATCGCTTCACAGATTTTTCGAAGACAGAGTTGCGAGACTGGGCAACATAGAGTAAGCATTAACTCTGTGAAGTGAATGCACATATCAGAGAGCAGATTCTTGGAACGTTTCTTTCTCGATTTTATTTTAGTACATTTTCCTATTCGCCATAGTCCTCAATGCGCTCCAAAATATCAGTGTTTCTGTTTCACAGGAACAGTGTTTAAACACTGCCTTGTGAGAAAAGAGGTATAAATCCTGAGTGGGACGCATGCATCACAAAGTACTTTCTCAGAGAGCTTCTATCCACTTTTTTTCTTAAGATATCTCCTCTTTCACCGTAGGCCTGAATGTGCTCCCGAATGTCCCTTCGCATATCCGTTCATGACGGATATTCCAAACTGCGTAATACAAGAAAAGTTTTAACCAGGCGAGATGAATAAATATATCTAACACAAGGCAGGTTCACAGAAATATTCGTTCTAGTTTTTGTCTGAGGATATTTCCTTTATCACTAGAGCTGTACCTATACTCCTGGTTGTCTCTTGGCAGCTTTTTCTATAAAAGAAATTCCGGAATCCTCTAGGAGAAGAAAGGTATATATCTGTGAGTGGAATGCACACGTAACAAAGCAGCTCCTGAGAAAGATTCTCTCCAGTTTCTATCTGAAGTCCTTTCCTTTCTTACCATGAGTCTCAAAGAGCTCCTGAATATCCCCTCTCAGACTAAACGAAAACAGTGTTATGACTCCTCAATGAAAAGACAAGCTTAACTCTGTGAGTGGAATTCACGTGACACAGAACAGTTTCACAGAAAGCTTCCTTTTGGTTTCTCTCTGAGGTTATTTCCTTTTCAGGATATTCTAAAGAGCGTTTTCAATTGTCCTTTCTCAGATTCCAGAGAATCAGTGATTTCAAACTGCTCACTCCCAAGACAGATTTAACTCTATGAGTTGAATAAAAACCTCACAAAAGAGTGGCGCAGAAAGATTCTCTCCAATTTTCGATGGAAGACATTTCCTAGCTCGACACCGGCCTCTGGTTGCCACTTGCCATACCTTCACAGAACACTCAAAGACCGACTGTCATACTTGGACATGTACAGTAAGCTTTAGCGCTGTGAAAAGAATTGACATGTCAGAGAGGAGTTTCTTCAAGTGCTTCTTTCTGTTTTTTTATTGGACGACATTTCACTTCTTGCCATAGTCTTCAATTTGCTCTGAATAATATCATTCTTTTGGTTTTACAGGAACAGTGATCCAACTGTGTCTTATGAGAAGAAAGCTATAACTTCCTGAGTGGAATACACAAATAACCAAACAGTTTCTCAGAAAGCTTCTCTCCAGTTTTTATCTGGGTATATTTCCTATTTCACCTTAGACCGGAATATGATTCCAAATATCCCTTCACGGATCCATCCAGGAATGAGTTTCCCAGCTGTGCAATGTAAAGAAAGCTTCATCTATGTGAGTTGAGTAAGCATAGCAAAAAGTAGATTCACAGAAACCTTCTTTCCAGTTTTTATCTGAAGATATTTCCTTTTTCACCATAGTCCCGTATGTGCTCCCAAAGGTCCCTTCCTGGATCCGTCCATGACAGTTTCCAAGCTGCGTAATGTAAAGAAAGCTTAATCTATGTCAGATGATTACATATATCACAGAATAGTTTCCAATACACTTCTTTCCACTTTTTGTCTCAGGATATTTCTCTTTTCACCATCAGCATCAACATGCTCCCGAATATCACTTGGGACTATTTCTCCAAAAGGGTTTCCCCGACGCTGTATGAGAAGAGATGTATAACACTGTGAATGGAATGCACACATCACAAAGCAGTTCCTCGGAAAGCCTCTCTCCAGCTTCGGTATAAAGATATTTCCTTTTTCACTGTAAGCCTCAAAGTGTGCCCGAATATCCCATCACACGCTAAACATACACAGGGTTAGAAAACTGCTCAATGAAGAGAGAGGCTAAACTGAGTGAGAGGAATTAAGATGACACAGAGCAGTTTCACAGAAAGCTTCCTTCTGGATTTTATCTGAGGATATTTCTTTCTCCATATTCTAAGAATCGTTCCCAAATGTCCTTCCTCAGATGCCACAAAAATAGTGATTTCAAGCTGCTCAATCAAAAGAATGGTTTAAATCTAGGAGATGAATACACACATCGCAAAGCAGTTTCTCAGAAAGTTTCTCTGCAGGTTTCATTGGAAGACTTTCCTTGCTCACCACAAGCCTCCATGCATCACTAAATATCCCTTCACAGATTCTTCAAAGACAGCATTTCGAAACTGGGTAACATAGAGTAAGCATTAATTCTGTGAAGTGAATGCATATATCAGAGAGCAGATTCTTGGAACGCTTCTTCCTCATTTTATTTCATTATATTTCACTATTCACCGTAGTCCTCAGTGCACTGCAAAATATCACTTTTTTGGTTTCACAGGGACATTGTTCAAACCCTGCATTGTGAGAAAAGTGGTAAAACTCCCTGAGTGGAATGCATACATCACAAAGTTGTTTCTCAGAAAGCTTCAATCCAGTTTTTATCTGAAGATATCTCCTCTTTCACTGTAGGCCTGAATGTGCTGGCGAATGTCCCTTTGCAGATCCATACATGACAGAGTTAAGAAACTGCGTAATATAAGGAAAGTTTTAACTATGCGAGATGAATAAATATATTTAACACAAAGCAATTTCACAGAAATCTTCTTTCCAGTTTTTGTCTGAGGATATTTCCTTTTCACCAGAGCTGTCCCTATACTCCCGAATGTCTCTTGGTAGCTTTTCCTCCAAAAGGGATTCTGGAATCCTCTATGAGAAGAAGGGTATATTTTGGTGAGTGGAACACACACGCCACAAAGCGGCTCCTCAGAAAGCTTGTCTCCTGTTTCAATCTAAAGACGTTTCCTTTCTCACTGTAAGACTCATAGCACTCCAGATTATCCCTTCACAGACTAAACAAAAAGAGTGTTCTGATACTGCTCTATGAAATGAGAAGCTTAACTGTGTGAGCAGAATTCAGGTGACACAGAGCAGTTTCATGGAAAGCTTCCTTCTGGTTTCCATCTGAGGTTATTCCTTTTTCAGTATATTCTAAAGAGCGTTTCCAAATGTTCTTTCTCAAATTCCACAGAAAGAGTGAATTCAAACTGCTCAATCCAATGTTTTAACTCTATGAGATGAATACATACAACTCAAAAGAGTTGCACAGAAAGATTCTCTCCGATTTTCAATGGAAGACATTTCCTTGCTCGACACAGGCCTCTGGTTGCCACTTAATATTCCTTTGCAGAAACCTCAAATACCAACATTCAAACTGGTAAATATGGAGTAAGCTCTTTCCCTGTGAAAAGAATGGATATGTCACAGAAAAGTTTCTTTGAGTACTTCTTTCTGTTTTTTTACTGGACGACATTTCACTTTTTGCC
This sequence comes from Piliocolobus tephrosceles, assembly GCF_002776525.5. Lineage (NCBI taxonomy): Eukaryota > Metazoa > Chordata > Mammalia > Primates > Cercopithecidae > Piliocolobus > Piliocolobus tephrosceles. The sequence continues at coordinate 417,114 of NW_022312115.1, read as the reverse complement.
ATAGTCTTCAATGTGCTCCGAATATCACTCTTTTGGTTTTACAGGAACAGTGTTGAAACTGTGCCTTATGAGGAGAAAGTTATAACTTCCTGAGTGGAATGCACACGTCACCAAGCAGTTTCTCAGAAATCTTCTCTTCAGTTTTTATCTGACTATATTTCCTATTTCACCATAGGCCTGAAAGTGATCCCAAATATCCCTTCGCAGATCCATCCATGAGTGAGTTTCCAAGCCACGTAATGAAAAGAAAGGTTCATCTATAAACATAGCAAAAACCAGATTCACAGAAAGCTGCTTTCCAGTTTTTATCTGAAGGTATTCACTTCTTCACCATTCTCCTGAATGTGCTCCCGTAGGTCCCTTCATGAATTCGTCCATGACAGCTTCCAAGCTGCGTAATGTAAAAAAGCTTTATCTATGTTAGATGATTACAAATATCAGAGAGTAGTTTCCTAGTAGTTGTGATCTGAGGCTATTTCCCTTTTAACCATCAGCATCACCATGCTCCTGAATATCACTTGGTAACTGTTACTCCAAAAGCATTTTCCCTATGATGCAAGAGAAGTGAGGTGTTACACTGTGAATGGCATGCACACGTCACAATGCGGTTCCTCGGAAATTTTCTCTCCAATTTCGTTTTGAATATATTTCTTTTTCACTGTAAGCCTCAAAGTGCTCCAGAATACCCATCACACGCTACATATACGCAGGGTTAGAAAACTGCTCAATGAAAAGGGAGGCTTAACTGAGTGGGAGGAATTAAGACAACACAGAGTAGTTTCATAGAAAGCTTCCTTCTGGATTTTACCTGAGGATATTTCTTGCTCCGTATTCTAAGAATCGTTCCCAAATGTCCTTCCTCAGATGCCACAAAAACAGTGATTTCAAGCTGCTGAATCCAAGGAATGGTTTAACTCTAGGAGACGAATACACACATCACAAAGCAGATGCTCAGAAAATTTCTCTGTAGGTTTCATCGGAATATGCTTCCTTGCTCACCACAAGTCTCCGGGCATCACTAAGTATCCCTTCACAGATTCTTCAAAGACAGAGTTTCGAAACTTGGCAACATAAAGTAAGCATTAACTCTGTGAAGTGAATGCACATATCAGAGTGCAGATTCTTGGAACGCTTCTTCCTCGATTTAATTTCAGAATATTTCACTATTCGCCATAGTCATCAATGCACTCCGAAATATTACCTTTTCAGTTTCACAGGAACAGTGCTCAAACACTGTCTCATGAGAAAACAGGTATAACTACCTGAGTGGAATGCATATGTCACAAAGTAGTTTCTCAGAAAGCTTCTATCCAATTTTTATCTGAAGTTATCTCCTCTTTCACCATAGGCCTGAATGTGCTCCCGAATGTCCCTTCGTGCATCCGTGCATGACGGGATTTACAAATCGTGTAATATAAGAAGAGGTTTAACTATGCGAGATGATTAAATATATCTAACAGGAAGCAGTTTCACAGAAATCTTTTGCCAGTATGGGTGTGAGGATATTTCCTTTTTCATTATAGCCCTCCCTATACTCCCGAATATCTCTTGGTAGCTTTTTCTACAAAAGGGATTTCAGAATCCTCTAGGAGAAAAAAGGTATATTTCTGTGGGGGGAATGCAAACGTCACAAAGCAGCTCCCCAGAAAGCTTCTATTCAGTCTCTATCTGAAGACGTTTAGTTTCTCATCATCAGCCTCAAAGCGCTCCTGAATATCCCCTCGCAGAATAAACAAAACCAGTGTTATGATACCGCTGAATGAAAGAGAATCTTAACTGTGTGAGCGGAATTCACGTGACACAGAGCAGTTTCACACAAAGTTTCCTTCTGGTTTCTCTTTGAGGTTATTTCTTTTTCAGGATATTCTAAAGAGTGTTTCCAAATGTCCTTTCTCAGATTCCACTGAAACAGTGATTTCAAACTGCTCAATCTGAAGAATGATTTAACTCTATGAGATGAATGCAAACATCACAAAACAGTTCCATCCTCGAGGGAGTTTCCAAGCTGTATAACATAAAGAAAGCTTCATCTATGTGAGATGAATAAACATAGCAAAAAGCAGATTCACAGAAAGCTTCTTTCCGGTTTTTATATGAAGATATTTCCATTTTCACGGTAGTCCTGAATCTGCTCCAGAATGTCCCTTCCTGGATCCGTCCATGAAAATTTTCAAGCTGCATAATGTAAAGAAAGCTTTATCTATGTGAGGTGATTGCACATAGCACAGAGTCGTTTCCTAGAAAGCTTCTTTCCAGTTTTTGTCTGAGGCTATTCCCCTTTACACCATTGGCATCAACATGCTCCCGAATATCACTTGGTACCTGCTTCTCCAAAAAGGTTTCCCCAACGCTGTATGTGAAGAGAGGTATAACACGGTGAGAGCAATGTACACGTCACAAGGTAGTTACTTGGAAAGGTTCTGTCCAGTATTTGTCTGAACATATTTCCTTTTTCACCATAAGCCTCAAAGTGCTCCCGAATATCCCGTCACACACTAAGCATACCCAGGGTTAGAAAACTGCTCAATGAAAAGCGGGGCTTAATGGAGTGAGAGCCATTAAGATGTCACAGAACAGATTCACAGAAAGCTTCCTTTTGGATTTTCACTTAGGATATTTCTTTCTTCATGTTCTGAGGATCGTTCCCAAATGTCCTTCCTCAGATTCCACAAAAACAGTGATTTCAAACTGCTCAATCCAAAAAAAGGTTTAATTCCATGAGACGAATACACACATCACAAAGCTGTTGCTCAGAACGTTTCTCTGTAGGTATCATCAGAAGACGTTTCCTTGCTCACCACAAGCCTCTGGGCATCACTAAATATCCCTTCACAGATACTTCAAAGGCAGAGTTTTGAAACTGGGCAGCATATAGTAAGCATTAACTCTGGAAGTGAATGCACATATAAGAGAGCAGATTCTTGAAACGCTTCTTCCTCGATTTTATTTCAGTATATTTCACTATTCGCCATAGTCTTCAATGCGCTCTGAAATATCACTCTTTCAGTTTCACAGGAACAGTGTACAAACACTGCCTTGTGAGAAAAGAGGTATAACTCCCTGAGTGGAATGCATACATCACAAATTCGTTTCTCAGAAAGCTTCTCTCCACTTTTTATCTGAAGATATCTCCTCTTCCACCGTAGGCCTGAATGTGCTCCCGAGTGCCCCTTCGTGGATCCATGCATGATGGAGTTTCCAAACTGCATGATATAAGAAAAGTTTTAACTATGCAAGCTGAATAAATATATCTAACACAAAGCAGTTTCACAGAAATCTTCTTTCCAGTTTTTGTTGGAGGATATTTCCTTTATCACCATAGCCATCCCTATACTCCCGAATGTCTCTTGGTGGCTTTTTCTCTAAAAGGGATTCCGGAATACTCTAGGAGAAGAAAGGTGAGTGGGATGCACACACACGTCATTCTGTGAGTGGAATGCACACCTCATTCTGTGAGTGGAATTCTGTGAGTGTAATGCACACGTCAGAAAACAGCTACTCAGAAAGGTTCTCTCCAGTTTCTATCTGAAGACGTTACCTTTCTCACCATAAGCCTCAAAGCTCTCCAGAATATCCCTTCCGAGACTAAACAATAACAGTGTTATGATACTGCTCAATGTAAAGTGAAGCTTAACTGTATGAGCGGAATTCACCTGACACGGTGCAGTTTGACAGAAACTTCCTTCTGGTTTCTCTCTGAGGTTTTTTTCTTTTTGAGGAGATTATAAAGAGCGTTTCCAAATGTCCTTTCTCAGATTCCAGAGAAACAGTGATATCATACTACTATATACAAAAAATCTATTAACTCTATGAGATGAACACAAACATCAAAAAAGAGTTGCGCAGAAAGCTTCTCTCAAATATTCGATGGAAGACATTTCCTTGTTCAACATAGGCCTCCGGTTGCCACTTACTATCCCTTCACAGAACTCTAAAAGACCAACTTTCAAACCTGGAAATGTAGAGTAAGCTTTTACCCTGTGTACAAATGGACGTGTCTGAGAGCAGTTTCTTCGAGTGCTTCTTCCTGTTTTTTATTGGAAATTTCAATTTTGCCATAGTAGTCAGTGTGCTCCGAATATCACTCTTTTGGTTTTACTGGAACAGTGTTCAAATTGTGCCTTATGAGAAGAAAGTTATAACTCCCTGAGTGGAATGCGCGCGTCACCAAGCAGTTTCTCAGATAGCTCCTCTCCCGTTATGATGTGATTGTATTTCCTATTTCACTATAGGCCCGAATGTGATCCCAAATATCCCTTCATGGTTTTATCCATGAGGCAGTTTCCAAGGTTTGTAATGTAAAGAAAGCTTCATCTATGTGAGATGAATACACATAGCAAAAAACAGATTCACAGAAAGCTTCTTTCCCGTTCTGATCTGAAGATATTTTGTTTTTCACCATAGTCCTCAAAGTGCTCCTGAGGGTCCCTTTGTGGATCCGTCCATGACAGTTTCCAAGCTGCGTAATGTAGAGAAAGCATTATCTATGTGAGATGATTACACATATCACAGATTAGTTTCCTAGAAAACTTTTTTCAGTTTTAGTCTGAGGCTATTTAGCTTTTCACCATCAGCACTAAGGTGTTCCCGAACACCACTTGGTACCTGTTTCTACAAAAGGGATTCCCCGATGCTGTAAGAGAAGAGAGGTATAACAGTGAGTGGAATGCACACGTAACAAGGAAGTTCCTTGGAAAGCTTCTCTTCAGTTTTGGTCTGAACATATTTCCTTTTTCACCTTAAGCCTCAAAGTGCTTCCGAATATCACATCACACGCTAAGCATACACAGGGTTAGAAAACTGAAAAATGAAAAGAGGGGCTTAACTGAGTGAGAGCCATGAAGACGACAAAGAGCAGTTTCACAGAAAGCTTCCTTCTGGATTTTACTGGAGGATATTTCTTTCTCCATGTTCTAAGGATCCTTCCCAAATGTTCTTCCTCAGATTCCACAAAAACAGTGATTCCAAGCTGTTCAATCCAAGGAACGGTTTAACTCTATGAGACGAATACACACATCGCAAAGCAGTTTCTCAGAACGGTTCTGTGTAGGTTTCTTCGGAAGAAGCTTCCTTGCTCACCAGAAGCCTCCATTCATCAATAAATATCCCCTTAAAGATCCTTCAAAGACAGAGTTTCGAAACAGGGCAACATGGAATAAGCATTAACTCTGTGAAGTGAATGCACATATCAGAGAGGAGATTGTTGGAACGTTTCTTCCTCGATTTTATTTCAGTATATTTCACTATTCACCGTAGTCCTCAATGTGCTCCGAAATATCACATTGCCGATTTCACAGGAATAGTGTTGAAACACTGCCTTGTGAGAAAAGAGGTATAACTCCCTGAGTGAAATGCATACATCACAAAGTCGTTTCTCAGAAAGCTTCTCTCCACTTTTCATCTGAAGACATCTCCTCTTTCACCGTAGGCCTGAACGTTCTCCCGAATTTCCCTCCACAGATCCGTGCAGGACGGAGTTTCCAAACTGCATAATATAAGAAAAGTTATAACTATGAGAGATGACTAATTATATCTAACACAAAGCAATTTCACAGAAATCATCTTTCCAGTTTTTGTCTGAGGATATTTCCTTTCTCACCACAGTGATCCCCATACTTCCGAATGTATCTTGGTAGCTTTTCCTCCAAAAGGGATTCTGGAATCCTCTAGAAGAAGAAAGATGAGTGGAATGCACACCTCATTCTGTGAGTGGGATGCACACGTCATTCTGTGAGTGGAATTCTGTGAGTGGAATGTGCACGTCACAAAGCAGCTCTTCAGAAAGCTTCTCACCAGTTTTTATCTGAAGATGTTTTCTTTCTCACCGTAAGCCTCAAAGCACTCCTGAATATCCTTTGTCAGACTAAACAAAAACAGAGTTATGATACTGCTCAATGAAAAGAGAAGCTTAGCTGTGTGAGCGGAATTCAAAGACCCAGAGCAGTTTCACAGAAAGATTCCTTCTGGTTTCTCTCTGAGGTTATTTCTTTTTCAGGATATTCTAAATAGCGTTTCCTACAGTCCTTTCTCAGATTCCACAAAAACAGTGATTTAGAACTACTCAATCCTAAGAATGATTTAACTCTATGGGATGAGCACAAACTTCAGAAAAGACTTGTGTAGAAAGCTTCTCTCCAACTTTCGATGGAAGATATTTCTTTGCTCGACACAGGCCTGTGGTTGCCACTAACTATCCCTTCGCAGAACCCACAAAGACAGATTTTCAAACTGGGAAATGTAGAGTAAGCTTTCACCCTGAAAAAGAATGGACATGTCATAGAGCAGTTTCTTCGAGTGCTTCTTTCTGTATTTTATTGGACATTTGAATTTTGCCATAGTCTCCAAAGTGCTCTGAATATCACTCTTTTGGTTTTACAGGAACAGTGTTCAAATTGTGCCTTATGAGAAGAAAGTTATAACTCCCTGAGAGGAATGCACACGTCACCAAGCAGTTCCTCTGAAAGTTTCTCTCCCGTTTAGGTCTGACTATATTTCCTATTTCACTATAGGCCTGAATGTGATCCCAAATATCCCTTCGTGGATCAATCCACGAGGGAATTTCCAAGGTGTGTAATGTAAAGAAAGCTTCGTCTATGTGAGATCAATAAACATAGCAAAAATAAACATAGCAAAAATCAGATTCACAGAAAGTTTCTTTCCCGTTCTAATCTGAAGATAGATTTTCACCCTAGTCCTAAAGTGCTCCCAAAGGTCCCTTTCGTGGATCTGTCCGTGACAGTTTCCAAGCTGCGTAATGTAAAGAAAGCATTATCTATGTGAGGTGATTACACATATCACAGAGTAGTTTCCTAGAAAGCTTTCTCCAGTATTAGTCTGAGGCTACTTTCCTTTTTGCCATCGACATCAACATGCTCCCGAATATCACTTGGTACCCGGTTCTCCAAAAGGGTTTTCCTGATGCTGTATGAGAAGAGAGGTATAACACTGTGAGTGGACTGCACACGTCACAAGGCAGTTCCTCGGAAAGCTTCTCTCCAGTTTTGGTCTGAACATATTTCCTTTTTAACCATAAGCCTCAAAGTGCTCCCGAATATCCCGTCAGATGCTAAGCATACACAGGGTTAGAAAACTGCTCAATGAAGCGAGGGGCTTAACTGTGTGAGAGCCATTAAGACGACACAGAGCAGTTTCACAGAAAGCTTCCTTCTGGATTTTCCCTGAAGATATTTCTTTCTCCATGTTCTAAGGATCGTTCCCGAATGTCCTTCCTCAGATTCCACAAAACGGTGATTTCAAGCTGTTCAATCTAAAGAATGGTTTAACTCTATGAGACGAATACACACATCACAAAGCAGTTGCTGAGAAAGTTTCTCTGCAGGTTTCATTGGAATACGTTTCCTTGCATATCACAAGACTCCAGACGTCACTAAATATCCCTGAACAGATCAATCAAAGAGAGAGTTTCAAAACTGGGCAACATAGAGTAAGCATTAACTCTGTGAAGTGAATGCACATATCAGAGATCAGATTCTTGGAACGCTTCTTCCTCTATTTTATTTCAGTATATTTCACTATTCGCCATAGGTTTCAAAGTGCTCCGAAATATCACTTTTTCAGTTTCACAGGAACAGTATTCAAACACTGTGTTGTGAGAGAAGTGATTTAACTCCCAGAGTGGAATGCGGGCATCACAAAGTCGTTTCTCAGAAAGCTTCTCTCCACTTTTTATCTGAAGATATCTCCTCTTTCACCATAGGCCTGAATGTGCTCCCGAATGTCCCCTTGCAGATCCCTGCATGAAGGAGTTTCCAAACTGCGTAATATCAGACAAATTTTAACTATGCGAGATGAATAAATATATGTAACAAAGCATTTTCACAGAAATCTTCTTTCCAGTTTTTGTCTGAGGATATTTCCTTTTTCACCATAGCCATCCCTATACTCCCGAATGTCTCTTTGTAGTTTCTTCTCCAAAAGGAGTTCCAGAATCCTCTAGGAGAAGAAAGGTGAGTGGAATGCACACGTCATTCTGTGAGTGGAATTCTGTGAGTGGAATGCACACGTCACAAAGCAGCTCCTCAGAAAGCTTCTCTCCAGTTTCTATCTGAAGACGTTTCCTTTCTCACCATAAGCCTCAAAGCACTCCCGAATATCCCTTCACAGACTAAGCAAAAACATTGTTATGATACTGCTAAATGAAAAGGGAAGCTTAACTGTGTGAGTGGAATTCCAGTGACACAGAGCAGTTTCACAGAAAGTTTCCTTCTGGTTTCTCTCTGAGGTTATTCCTTTTTCAGGATATTCTAAAGAGCGTTTCCAAATGTCCTTTCACAGATTCCACAGAAACAGTGATTTCAAACTACTCAATTCAAAGTGATTTAACTCTATGAGATGAGCACCAACTTCAGAAAAGAGTTGCACAGAAAGCTTCTCTCAAATATTCGATGGAAGGCATTTTCTTGCTCAACACAGGTCTCCAGTTGCAACTTACTATCTCTTCGCAGAACTCTTAAAAAGTGACTTTCAAACTGGGAAATGTAGAGTAAACTTTAACCCTGTGTATAAATGGACATGTTAGAGAGCTGTTTCTTCGAGTACTTCTTTCTGTTTTTATTGAACATTTCAATTTTGCCATAGTATTAAATGTGCTCCAAATATCACTCTTTTGGTTTTACAGGAATAGTGTTCAAATTGTGCCTTATGAGAAGAAAGTTATAACTCCCTGAGTGGAATGCACACGTCGCCCAGCAGTTTCTCAGACAGCTTCTCTCTCGTTTTGATCTGACTCTATTTCCTATTTCACTATAGGACAGAATGTGATTCCAAATATCCCTTCACGGATCTATCCACGATGAAGTTTCCAAGCTGTGTAATGTAAAGAAAGCTTCATCTATGTGAGATGAATAAGCATAGCAAAAAGCAGATGGACAGAGCTTCTTTCCCGTTTGTTTCTGAAGATATTTCGTTTTTCACCATAGTCCTCAAAGTGCTCCTGATGGTCCCTTCCTGGAGCCGTCCATGACAGTTTCCAAGCTACGTAATGTAAAGAATGCATTATCAATATGAGATGATTACACATATCACAGAGCAGTTTCCTAGATAGCTCTTTCCAGTTTTAGTTTGAGTTATTTCCCTTTTCACCATCGACACCAACATGCTCCGGAATATCACTTGGTACCTGTTTCTCCAAAAGGGTTTCCCTGACGCTGTATGAGAAGAGAGGTATAAAACTGTGAGTGGAATGCACACCTCACAAGGCAGTTCTCGGAAAGCTTCTCTGCAGTTTTTGTCTGAACATACTTCCTTTTTCACCGTAAGCCTCAAGGTGCTCCCCAATATCCTGTCACACGCTAAGCATACACAGTGTTTAAAACCTGCTCAATGAAAGAGGGCCTTACCTGAGTGAGATACATTAAGACGACACAGAGCAGTTTCACAGAAAGCTTCCTTCTGGATATTACCTGAGGATATTTCTTTCTCCATGTTCTAAGGAACGTTCCTAAATGTCCTTCCTCAGATTCCACAGAAACAGTGATTTCAAGCTGTTCAATCCTAAGAAAGGTTTATCTCTATATGACGAATACACACATTGCAAAGCCGTTGCTCAGAAAGTTTCTCTGCAGGTTTCATCGGAAGACATTTCCTTGATCACCACAAGCCTCCGGGCATCGGTAAATATCCCTTCACAGATCCTTCAAAGACAGAGTTTCGAAACTGGGCAACAGAGAGTAAGCCTTAACTCTGTGAAGTGAATGCAGATATCAGAGAGCAGCTTCTTGGAACGATTCTTCCTCGATTTTATTTCAGTATATGTCACTATTCACCATAGTCCCTGGTGCACTGCGAATTATCCCTTTTTCGGTTTCACAGGAACAGTGTTCAAACACTGCCTTGTGAGAAACCATGTAAAATTCCCTGAGTGGAATGCATACATCACAAAATCGTTTCTCAGAAAGCTTTTATCCACTTTTTGTCTGAAGATATCTCCTCTTTCACCGTAGGCCTGAATGTGCTCCCGAATGTCCCTTCGTGGATCCGTTTATGACGGAGTTTCCAAACTGCATAATATAAGAAAAGTTGTAGCTATGCGAGATGAATGAATATATCTAACAAAAAACAGTTTCACAGAAATCTTCTTTCCAGTTTTTGTCTGAGGATATTTACTTTTTCAACATAGCCCTCCCTATACACCCGAATGTCTCTTGGTGGCTTTTTCTCCAAAAGGGATACGGAATCCTCTAGAAGAAGAAAGATATATTTCTGAGTGGAATGCACACGTCATGAAGCAGCTCCTTAGAAAGCTTCTCTCCAGTTTCTATCTGAAGATGTTTCCTTTCTCACTGTGAGTCTCAAGCACTTCTGCATATACCTTCTCAGACTAAACAAAAACAGTGCTATGTTGCTGCTCAATGAAAAGTGAAGCTTAAATTTGTGAGTGGATTTCACATGACACAGAGAAGTTTCACCGAAAGCTTCCTTCTGGTTTCTCTCTGAGGTTATTTCTTTTTCAGGATATTCTAAAGAGTGTTTCCAAATATCCTTTCTCAGATTCCACAGAAACAGTGATTTCAAACTGCTCAATCCAAAGAATGATTTATCTCCATGAGATGAACACAAACATCACAAAAGAATTGCGGAGAAATCTTCTCTCCAATTTTTGATGGAAGACTTTTCCTTGCTCGACACAGGCCTTGGTTGCCACTTACTGTACCTTCACAGAGCCCTCAAAGACTGGCTCCGAACTGGGAAACGTGGAGTAAGCTTTAATTCTGTGAAAATAATGGACGTGTCAGAGAGCAGATTCTTCCAGTGCTTCTTTCTGTTTTTTATTGGATGACATTTCACTTTTTGCCATAGTCTTCAATGTGCTCCGAATATCACTCTTTTGGTTTTACACGAACAGTGTTCAAACTGTGCCTTATGAGAAGAAAGTTATAACTCCCTGAGTGGAAAGCACATATCACCAAGCAGTTTCACAGAAAGCTTCTATCCAATTTTCATCTGACTATATTTCCTATTTCACTGTAAGCCCAAATGGGATCCCAGATATCCCTTCATGGATCAATCCATGAGGGAGTTTCCAAGCTGTGTAATGTAAGGAAAGATTCATCTCTGTGAGATGAATAAACATAGCAACAAGCAGATTCACAGAAAACTTCTTTCCCATTTTTATCTGAAGAAATATCGTTTTTCAACATTATCCTGAATGTGTTCCCGAAGGTCCCTTCCTGGATCTGTCCATGACAGTTTCCAAGCTGCGTAATATAAAGATAGCTTTATCTATGTGAGATGATTACACATATCACAGAATAGTTTCTAAGAAAGCTTCTTTCCAATTTTTATCTGAGGCTATTTCCCTTTTCACCATCAGCATCAACATGCTCCCAAATATCACTTGGTACCTGTTTCTCCAAAAGATTTTCCCGGATGCTGTAAGAGAATAGAGGTATAACACTGTCAGTGGAATGCACACGTCACAAAGCAGTTACTCGGAAAGATTCTCTCCAGTTTTCGTCTGAACATATTTCCTTTCTCACCGTTAACCCCAAAGGGCTCCCGAAAATACCATCACTCGCTAAACATACACAGGGTTACAAAACTGCTCAATGGAAACTGAGGCTAAACTGAGTGAGAGGAATTAAGATGGCACAGACCGGTTTCACAGAAAGTTTCTTTCTGGATTTTACCTGAGGATAATTCTTTCTCCATATTCTAAGGATCATTCCCAAATGTCCTTCCTCAGATTCCACAAAAACAGTGATTTCAAGCAGCTCAAAACAAAAAAATCATTTAACTCTATGAGACGAATACATACATCGCAAATCAGTTGCTCAGAAAGTTTCTCTGCAGGTTTCATTGGAATATGTTTCCTTGCTCACCAGAAGCCTTCGGGCATCGCTAAATATTCATTCACAGATTCGTCAAAGACAGCATTTCGAAACTGGGCTACATAGAGTAAACATTAACTCTGTGAAATGAATGCACGTACCAGAGAGCAGATTCTTGGAACGCTTCTTCCTCGACTTTATTTCAGTATATTTCACTATTCATCATAGTCCTCAATGCGGTCCCAAATATCACTTTTTCGGTTTCACAGGAAAAGTGTTCAAACACTGCCTTGTGAGAAAAGTGGTATAAATCACAGAATGGAATGCATATATCACAGAGAAGTTTCTCAGAAATCTTCTATCCACTTTTATCTGAAGATATCTCCTCTTTCACCGTAGGACTCAATGTGTTCCCGAATGTCCCTTCGCAGATCCATGCACGATGGAGTTTCCACGCTGTGTAGTATAAGAAAAGTTTTAACTATGCGAGATGAATAAATATATCTAACACAAAGCAGTTTCACAGAAATTTTGTTTCCAGTTTTGTCTGAGGATATTTCCTTTTTCACCAGAGCCATCCCTACACTCCCGAATGTCCCTAGGTAGCTTTTTCTCCAAAAGGGATTCTGGAATCCTCAAGGTTAAGAAAGGTGAGTGGAATGCACACATCATTCTGTGAGTGGAATGCACACGTCATTCTGTGAGTGGAATTCTGTGAGTAGAATGCACACATCACAAAGCAGCTCCTCAGAAAGCTTCTCTCCAGTTTCTATCTGAAGAGGTTTCCTTTCTCATCGTCAGCCTCAAAGCACTGCTGAAAATCTCTTTGCAGCCTAAACAAAAACAGTGTTATTATACTGCTGAATGAAAAGAGAAGCTTAACTGTGGGAGCGGAACTCACGTGACACAGAGCACTTTCACAGAAAACTTCCTTCTGGTTTCTCTGTGAGGTTATTTCTTTTTTAGGATATTCTAAAGAGCGTATCTAAATGCCCTGTCTCAGATTCCATGGAAAGAGTGATTTCAAAATGCTCAGTACAAATGATGATTTAACTCTGTGAGATGAACACACATATCACAAAAGAGTTGCGCAGAAAGTTTCTCTCCAATTTTAGATGGAAGACATTTCCTTGTTTGACACAGACTTCCAGTTGCCACTGATTATCACTTCGCAGAATCCTCAAACATCGATTTTCAAACTGGGAAATACAGTGTAAGCTTTTGTTTTGTGAAAAGAATGGACGTGTCAGAGAGTAGTTTCTTTGTGTGTTTCTTTCTGTTTTTGATTCTACGACATTTCACGTTTTGCCATAGTCTTCAATGTGCTCCGAATATCACTCTTTCAGTTTTACAGGAACAGTGTTCAAACTGTACCTTATGAGAAGAAAGTTACAACTCCCTGAGTGGAATGCACACATCACCAAGCAGGTTCTCATAAATCTTCTCTCCAGTTTTTATCTTCCTATATTTCCTATTTCACCATTGCCGTGAATGTGATCCTAAATATCCCTTCACAGATCCATCCACGAGGGAGTTTCCAAGCTGCATAATGTAAAGAAAGCTTCCTCTCTGTGAGATGAATAAACATAGCACCAAGCAGATTCACAGAAAGCTTCTTTCCAGTTTTTATCTGATGATATTTCCTTTTTCACCATAGTCCTGAATGTGCTCCCAAACTTTTCTTCCTGGATACGTCCACGACAGTTTCCAAGCTGCTTAATGTAAAGAAAGCTTTATCTATGTGAGTTGAATTCACATATCACAGAGTAGTTTCCTAGAAAGCTTCTTTCCAGTTTTTGTCTGAGGCTATTTCCCTTTCCAACATCGGCATCAACATGCTCCTGAATATCACTTTGTACCTGTTTCTCCAAAAGTGTTTCCCCGATGCTGTATGAGAAGAGAGGTATAACACTCTGACTGGAATGCACATGAGACAAAGCAGTTCCTCAGAAAGCTTCTGTCCAGTTTTTGTCTGAACATATTTCCTTTTTCACCATAAGTCTCAAAGTGCTCCTGAATATCGCATCACACGGTAAATATACACAGGGTGAGAAGACTGCTCAATGAAAAGAAAGGCTTAACTGAGCGAGAGGAATTAAGACGACACAGAACCAGTTTCACAGAAACCTTCCTTCTGGATTTTACCTGAGGATATTTCTTTCTACATATTCTAAGGATCGTTCCCAAATATCCTTCGTCAGATGCCAAAAAAGCAGTGATTTCAAGCTGCTGAAAAGAAAGAATGGTTTAACTCTATGAGACGCATACACACATTACAAGGCAGTTGCTCAGAACTTTTCTTTGTAGGTTTCATCGGAAGACGTTTCCTGGCTTACCACAAGCCTCCAGGCGTCACTAAATATCCCTTCACAGATTCTTCAAAGCCACAGTATTGAAGCTGGACAACATAGAGTAAGCATTAACTCTGTGAAGTGAATGCACATATCACAGAGCAGATGTTGGAATGCTTCTTCTTCTATTTTATTTCAGTTTATTAATCTTTCACTATTCAGCATAGTCCTCAATGCACTCCGAAATATCACTTTTTCGGTTTCACAGAACAGTGTTCAAACGTTGCCTTGTCAGAAAAGAAGTATAACTCCCTGAGTGGAACGCATACATCACAAAGTAGGTTCTCAAAAACCTTCTATCCATTTTTATCAGAAGCTATCTCCTCTTTCACCGTAAGCCTGAATGTGCTCCCGAATGTCCCTTCACGGATCCATTCATGACGGAGTTTCCAAACTGCATAATATGAGAAAAGTTTTAACTATGCGAGATTAATAAATTTATCTAACTAAAGCATTTTCACAGAAATCTTCTTTCCAGGTTTTGTCTCAGAATTTTTCCCTTTTCACCACAGCCGTCCCTGTACTCCCGAATGTCTCTTGGTAGCTTTTACTCCATGAGGGATTTTGGAATCCTCTCTGAGAAGAAATATATACTGTGAGTGGAATGCACAGGTCACAAAGCAGCTCCTGAGGAAGCTTCTCTCCAGTTTCTATCTGAAAAAGTTTCCTTTCTCACCGTAAGCCTCAAAGCACTCCAGAATATCCCTTCAGAGACTAAACAAAAACAGTGTTATGATACTGCTGAATGAAAAGAGAAGCTTAACTGTGTGAGCAGAATTCACGTGATATAGAGCAGATTCACAGACAGCTTCCTTCTGCTTTGCCTCTGAGGTAAAAGGTATTCCTTTTTCAGGATATTCTAAAGAGCGTTTCCAAATGTCCTTTCTCAGATTCCACAGAAACAGTGATTTCAAACTACTCAATCCAGAGAATGATTTAACTCTATAAGATGAACAGAAACTTCACAAAAGAGTTGTGCAGAAAGCTTCTCTCAAATACTCGATGGAAGACATTTCCTTGCTCGACACAGGCCTCTGATTGCCACTTACTGTCCCTTCTCAGAACCCTCAAAGACTGACTTTCAAACTGGGAAATGTAGAGTAAGCTTTGACAATGTGTAAAACTGGACATGTCAGAGAGCAGTTCCTTCGAGTGCTTCTTTCAGTTTTTCATTGGACATTTCAATTTTGCCATAGTCTTCAAAGTGCTCCGAATATCACTCCTTTGGTTTTACAGGAACTGTGTTCAAATTGTGCCTTATGAGAAGAAAGTTATAACTCCCTGAGTGGAATGCAAACGTCACCAAGCAGTTTCTGAGAAAGCTTCTCTCCCGTTTTGATCTGACTATATTTCCTATATCACTATACGCCCAAATGTGATCCCAAATATCCCTTCACCGATCCATCCACAAGGGAGTTTCCAAGCTGTGTAATGTAAAAGAAGCTTCATCTATGTGAGATAAATAAACATAGCAAAAAGCAGATTCCCAGAAATCTTCTTTCCCGTTCTGATATGAAGATATTTCGTTTTTTTCCATAGTCCTCAAAGTGCTCCTGAAGGTCCCTTCGTGGATCCTTCAGTGACAGTTTCCAAGCTGCGTAATGTAAAGAAGGCATTATCTATGTGAGATGATTATGCATAACACAGAAAAGTTTCCTAGAAAGCTTTTTCCAGTTTTAGTCTGAGGCTATTTCCCTTTTCACCATCGGCACCAACATGCTCCCGAATACCACTTTGTACTTGTTTCTCCAAAAGGGATTCCCCAACGCTATATGAGAAGAGAGATATAACACTGTGAGTGGAATGCACACATCACAAAGCAGTTCCTCGGAAACCTTCTCTCCAGCTTTGGTCTGAACATATTTCCTTTTTCACTTTATGCCTCAAAGTGCTCCCGAATATCCCGCCACATTCTACGCATACAGTGGGTTAGAAAACTGCTCAATGAAAAGAGGGGCTTATCTGAGTGAGAGCCATTAAGGCGACAAAGAGCAGTTTCACAGAAAGCTTCCTTCTGGATTTTACCTGAGGATATTTCTTTCTCCATGTTCTAAGGATCATTCCCAAATGTTCTTCCTCAGATTTCACAAAAACAGTGATTTCAAGCTGTTCAATCCAAAGAACGGTTTAACCCTATGAGACGAATACACACATTGCAAAGCAGTTGTTCAGAAAATTTCTCTGCAGGTTTCCTCAGAAGACGTTTCCTTGCTCACTGCAAGCCTCTGTTCGTCACTAAATATCTCTTCACAGATCTTTCAAAGACAGAGTTTCGAAACGGGGCAACATAGAGTAAGCATGAACTCTGTGAATTGGGTGCATGTATCAGAGAGGAGATTCTTGGAACAGTCCTTCCTCGATTTGATTACAGTATATTTCACTATTCTCCATAGTTCTCAATGTGCTCCGAAATATCACTTTTTCAGTTTCACAGGAACAGTGTTGAAACACTGCCTTGTGAGAAAAGAAGTATAACTCCCTGAGTGGAATGCATATATCACAAATTGGTTTGTAAGAAAGCTCTTCTCCACTTTTCATCTGAATATATCTCCTCTTTCACTGTAGGCCTGAATGTGCTCCCGAATACCCGTTCGTGGATCCGTGCATGATGGAGTTTCCAAACTGCGTAATATAAGAAAAGTTTTAACTATGCGAGATGAATAAATACATCTAACACAAAGCAGTTTCACAGAAATCTTCTTTCCAGTTTTTGACTGAGGATATTTCCTTTTTCACAATAACCATCCCTATACTCCCGAATGTCTCTTGGAAGCTTTTTCTCCAAAAGGGATTACGTAATCCTCTAGGAGAAGAAAGTTGAGTGGAATGCACACGTCATTCTGTGAGTGGAATTCTGTGAGTGTAATGCAAACCTCATAAAGCAGCTCCTCAGAAAGCTTCTCTCCAGTTTCTGTCTGAAGACGTTTCGTTTCTCACTGTAAGCCTCAATGCCATCCTGAGTATCCCTTCACAGACTAAACAAAAACAGTGTTATGATACTGCTCAATAAAAAGGGAAGCTTAACTGTGTGAGCAGAATTCACGTGACACAGAGCAGTTTCACAGACAGCTTCCTTCTGCTTTGTCTCTGAGGTTATTCCTTTTTCAGGATACTCTAAAGAGTGTTTCTAAATGTCCTTTCTCCGATTCCACAGAAACAGTGATTTCAAACTACTCAATCCAAAGAATGATAAGATCTTTGATTTAAGATGTAAGATTCCTTTTTCACCATAGTGGTCCCTATAGGCCCGAATGTCTCTTGGTAGCTTTTTCTCCAAAAGGGATTCCAGAATCCTCTAGGAGAAGAAAGGTATATTACTGTCAGTGGAATTCACACGTCACAAAGCAGCTCCTCAGAAAGCTTCTCTCCAGTTTCTATCTGAAGATGGTTCCTTTCTCACCATAAGCCTCAAAGCACTCCTGAATATCCCTTCATCAACTAAACAAAAACAGTGTTATGATACTGCTCATTGAAAAGAGAATCTTAACTATGTGAGTGTAATTCATGAGACACAGAGCAGTTTCAAACAAAGTTTCCTTCTGGATTCTCTCTGAGGTTATTTTTTTTTTCAGAATATTCTAAAAAGCGTTTTCAAATGTCCTTTCTCAGATTCCACAGAAACAGTGATTTCAAACTGGTCAATCCAAAGAAGGATTTAACTCTATAGATGAATACAAGCATCACAAAAGAGTTGCACACAAAACTTATCTCCAATTTTCGATGGAAGACAATTCCTTGCTCGACACAGGCCTCCAGAAGCCACTTACAATCCCTTCGCAGAACCCTCAAAGACCGACTTTCATACTTGGAAATGTAGAGTAAGCTTTAACTCTGGGAAAAGAATGGAAATGTCAGAGAGAATTTTCTTCTTCTTTCTGTTTTTTATTGGGCGACATGTCACTTTTTTGCCATAGTCTTCAATGTGCTCTGAATATCACTTTTTGGTTTTATTGGAGCAGTGTCTCATGAGAAGAAGAAAGTTATAATCTCCTGCGTGCAATGCACACATCAGAAAGCAGGTTCTCAGAAAGCTTCTCTCCAGTTTTTAACTGGCTATAATTCCTATTTCACCTTAGGCCCGAATGTGATCCCAAATATCTGTTCGCAGATCCATCCACGAGGGAGTTTCCAAGCTGTGTAATGTAAACAAGCTTCAATGATGTGAGATGAACAAATATAACAAAAAGCAGATACACAGAAATCTTCTTTCCAGTTTTTAGCTGAAAGTATTTCGTTTTTCTCCTTAGTCCTGAATATTCTCCCGAAGGTCCCTTCGTGGATCCATCCATGACAGTTTCCAAGCTGTGTAATGTAAAGAAAGCTTTATCTCTGTGACATGATTACACATATCACAGAGTAGTTTCATAGAAAGCTTCTTTCCTGTTTTTGTCTGAGGCTATTTACCTTTTCACCATCAGCATCAACATGCGCCCGAATACCACTAGGCACCTTTCCTCCAAAAAATTTTCCCCGACGCTGTATGAGAAGAGAGGTATAAGACTGTGAATGGAATGCACACATCAGAAAGCAGTTTTTCAGAAAGCTTCTCTGCAGTTTCGGTCTGAACATATTCCCTTTTTCACCGTAAGCCTCAGAGTACTACAGAATACCCCACCACACGCTAAACATACACAGTGTTAGAAAACTGCTCAATGGAAAGAGAGGCTTAACTGAGCAACAGGAATTAAGACGACAGAGAGCAGTTTCACAGAAAGCTTCCTACGGGATTTTTCCTGAGCAGATTTCTTTTTCCATATTCTAAGGATCATTCCCAAATATCCTTCCTCAGATGCCATAAAAACAGTGATTTCAAGCTGCTCAAAGCAAAGAATGGTTTAACTCTAGGAAACGAATACACATATCGCAAAGCAGTTGCTCACAAAGTTTCTCTGCAGGTTTCATCACAAGACGTTTCTTGCTCACCACAAGCCTCCGGGCCTCACTAAATATCGCTTCACAGATCCTTCAAGGACAGAGTATCGAAACTGGGCAACATAGGGTAAGTATTACCTCTTTGAAGTGAAAGCACACATCAGAGAGCAGATTGTTGGAACGCTTCTTCTTCGATTTTATTTCAGCATATTTCACTATTCCCCATAGTCATCAATGTGCCCCGAAATATCACTTTTTTGGTTACACAGGAACAGTGTTCAAACACTGCCTAGTGAGAAAAGGGGTATGATTCCCTGAGTGGAATGCATACATCACAAGGAAGTTTCTCAGAAAGCGTCTATCCAGTTTTAATATGAAGATATCTCCTGTTTCAACGTAGGTCTGAATGTGCTCCCGAATGTCCCTTCACGAATCCGTGCATGACGCAGTTTCCAAACTGTGTAATATGAGAAAAGTTTTAACTATGTGACATGAAGAAATATATGTAAAACAAAGCAGATTTACAGAAATCTTTCCAATTTTTTCGGAGGATATTTCCTTTTTCACCACAGCCGACCAAGTACTCCCTAATGTGTCTTGGTAGCTTTTTCTCCAAAAGGGATTCCGGAATCCTCTATGAGAAGAAATGTATACTTCTGTGAGTGGAATGCACACGTCACAAAGAAGCTCCTGAGAAAGCTTCCCTCCAGTTTCTATCTGAAGACATTTCCTTTCTCACCATAAGCCTCAAAGCACTCCTGAATATCCCTTCACAGACTAAACAAAAACAGTGTTATGATACTGCTCAATGAAAAGAGAAACTTAACTGTGTGAGCGGAATTCACGGTGCACAGAGCAGATTCACAGAAAGCTTCCTTCTTGTTTCTCTCTGAGGTTATTTATTTTTAGGATATTCTAAAGAGCGTTTCCAAATGTCCTTTCTCAGATTCCACAGAAACAGTGATTTCAAACTGCTCAATCCAAAGAATGATGTAACTCTATGAGATAAATACATACATCTCAAAAGAGTTACACGGAAAGATTATCTCCGATTTTTGATGGAAGATATTTCCTTTTTCAACACAGGCTTCCGATTGCCACTTACTATCCCTTCGCAGAACCCTCAAGGACTGACATTCAAACTGGGAAATGGAGAGTGAGCTTTAACCCTCTTATAAGAATGGACATGTCAGAAAACTGTTTCTTTGAGTGCTTCTTTCTGTTTTTTACTCTACGACACTTCACTTTTTCCTGTAGCCTTCAATATGCCCCGAATATCACTCCTTTGGTTTTTCAGGAACAGTGTTGAAACTGTGCCTTATGAGAAGAAAGTTATAACTCCCTGAGTGGAATTCACACATCACGAAGCAGTTTCTCAGAAAGCTTCTCTCCAGTTTTTATCTGACTATAGTTCCTATTTCACCATAGGCCTGAATGTGATCCCAAATTTCCCTTCGCAGATCCATCGATGAGGGAGTTTCCAAGCAGTGTAATGTATAGAAAGCTTCATCTATGTGAGATGAATAAACATAGCAAAAAGCTGATTCACAGAATGCTTCTTTCTCATTTTTAACTGAAGATATTTCCTTTTTCAGCATAGTTCTGGATGTGCTCCTGAAGGTCCCTTCGTGAATACGTTCATGACAGTTTCCAAGCTGCATAATGTAAAAAAGCTTTATCTATGTGAAATGATTTCACATATCACAGAGTAGTTTCCTAGAAAGCTTCTTTCCAGTTTTTGTCTGAGGCTATTTCCCTTTTCCCCATTGGCATCAACATGCTCCCGAATATCACTAGGCACCTTTTCTCCCAAATGGTTTCCAAGACGCTGTATGTGAAGAGAGGTATAAAACTGGGAATGGAATTCACACGACACAAAGCAGTTCTTCGGAAAGCCTCTCTCCAGTTTCGCTCTGCACATAATTCCTTTTTCACCGTAAGACTCATAGTGCTCCCGAATATTCCATCACACTCTAAACATACACAGGGTTAGAAATCTGCTCAACGAAAAGAGAGGCTTCAATGAGTGAGAGAAATTAAGACGACACAGAGCAGTTTCACAGAAAACTTCCTTCTGGGTTTTACCTGAGGATATTTCTTTCTTCATATTAGAAGGATCATTTCCAAAGGTCCTTCCTCAGATGCCACCAAAAAAGTGATTTCAAGCTGCTCAATCCAGAGAATGGTTTAACTCTATGAGACTAATACACGCAACACAAAGCAGTAACTCAGAAACTTTCTCTGCAGGTTTCATTGGAAGATGTTTCCTTGCTCACCAGAAGACTCTGGGGGTCACTAAATATTGCTTCACAGATCCTTCAAAGATAGTTTTGACACTGGGCAACATAGAGTAAGCATTAAGACGTTGAAGTGAATGCACACAGCAGAGAGCAAATTCTTGGAAGGCTTCTTCTTTGATTTTATTTCAGCATATTCCACTGTTCGCCATAGTCATCAATGTGCCCCAAAATATCACTTTTTCGGTTTCACAGGAACAGTGTTCAAATGCTGCCTTGTGAGAAAAGAGGTGTGACTCCCTGAGTGGAATGCATACATAACAAAGTAGTTTCTCAGAAGGCTTCTATTCAGTTTTAATCTGAAGGTATATCCTCTTTCACTGTATGTGTGAATATGCTCCCGAATGTCCCTTCGTGGATCCGTGCATGACAGAATTTACAAACTGTGTAATACAAGAAAAGTTTTAACTATGTGACGTGAATAAATATATCTAACACAAAGCACTTTCACAGAAATCTTCTTTCCACTTTTTGTCTGATGATATTTCCTTTTTCACCACAGTGGTCCCTTTACTTCCGAATGTCTCTTGGTAGCTATTTCTCCAAAAGGGATTCCGGAACCTTCTTGGAGAAGAAATGTATACTTCTCTGCGTGGAATGCACACATCACAACGCAGCTCCTCAGAAAGCTTCTCTCCAGTTTCTATCTAAAGACGTTTCCTTTCTCAAGATACGCCTAGAAGTGCTCCTGAATATCCCTTCGCAGACTAAACAAAAACAGTGTTATGATACTGCTCAATGAAAAAAGAAGCTTAACTGTTTGAGTGAAATTCTCGTGACATTGAGCCTATTCACAGGAAGCTTCCTTCTGGTTTCTCTCTGAGGTTATCTCTTTCTCAGGATGTTCTAAAGAGCTTTCCAAAAATTCCTTTCTCAGATTGCACAGAAACAGTGATTTCAAACTGCTCAATCCGATGTATGATTTAACTCTATGAGATAAATACAAACATCACAAAAGATTTGCACAGAGAGTTTCTCTCCAATTTTCGATGGAAGACATTTCCTTGCTTGACACAGGCCTCCATTAGACACTTACTATCCCTTCACAGAATCCTCAAAGACCGACTTTCAAACTGGGAAATGTAGAGTAAGCTTTAACCCTGTGAAAAAATGTACAGGTCAGAGAGTAGTTTCTTTGAGTCCTTCTTTCTGCTTTTTATTAGACTACGTTTCACTTTTTCTCATAATCTGCAATGTGCTCCGAATATCACTCTTTTGGTTTGCCAGGAACAGTGTTCAAACAGTGCCTTATGAGAAGAAAGTTATAACTTTCTGAGTGGAATGCACAGGTCACTAAGCAGTTTCTCAGAAAGCTTCTCTCCAATTTATATCTGACTACATTTCCTATTTCACCATAGGCCCGAATGTGATCCCAAATATCCCTTTGCGGGTCCCTGAACGAGGTAGTTTCCAAGGTGCATAATGTAAGGAAAGCTTCATCTATGTGAGACGAATAAACATATCAAAAGCAGATTCACAGAAAGCTTCTTTCCCGTTTTTATCTGAAGATATTTCCTTTTTCACCATAGTCCTGAATGTCCTCACGAAGGTCACTTCGTGGATCTTTCATTGACAGTATCCAAGCTGTGTAATGTAAAGTAAGCTTTATCTATGTGAGATAATGACACATATCACAGAGTAGTTTCCTAGAAAGCTTCTTTCCCGTTTTGTCTGAGGCCATTTCCCTTTTTGCAATTGGCATCAACATGCTCCCGAATATCACTTGGTACCTGTTTCTCCAAAAGGGTTTCCCCTACGCTGTATGAGAATAGAGGTATAACACTGTGAATGGAATGCACACATCACAAAGCAGTTCCTAGGAAAGCTTCTCTCCAATTTCGGTGTGAACATATTTCCTTTTTCACTGTAAGCCTCAAAGGGCTCCCAAATATCCCATCACACGCTAAACGTACACAAGGTTAGACAACTGCTCAATGAAAAAGGAGGCTTAACTGAGCAGGAGGAAATAAGACGACCCAGAACAGTTTCACAGAAAGCTTCCTTCTGGATTTTACCTTAGGGTATTTCTCTCTCCATATTCTAAGGATTGTTCTGAAATGTCCTTCCGCAGATGCCATGAAAACAGTGATTTCATGCTGCTCAATCAAAAGAATGGTTTACTTCTATGAGACGAATACACACATTACAAAGCAGTTGCTCAGAAAGTTTCTCTGCAGGTTTCATCGGAAGACATTAACTTACTCACCACAAGCCTCCGGGCATCACTAAATATCCCTTCACAGATCAATTAAAAACAGAGTTTTGAAACTGTGCAACATAGAGTAAGCATTAACACTGTGATGTGAATGCTCATATCAGAGAGAAGATTATGGGAACGCTTCTTCCTCGATTTTATTTCGGTATATTTCACTATTCGCCATAGTGCTCAATGGGCACCAAAATATCACATTTTGGGTTTCACAAGAACAGTGTTCCAACACTGCGTTGTGGGAAAAGTGGTATAACCCTCTGAGTGGAATGCATACATCAGAATGTACTTTCTCAGAAAGCTTCTATCCAGATTTTATCTGAAGCTATCTCCTCTTTCACCGTAGGCCTGAATGTGCTCCTGAATGTCGCTTCACGGATCCATGCATGACGGAGTTTCCAAACTGCGTAATATAAGAAAAGTTTTAACTAGGCGAGATGAATAAACATATCTAACACAAAGCAACTTCACAGAAATATTCATTCCAGTTTTTGTCTTAGGATATTTCCTTTTTCATGCATGCGTTACCTATATTCCCGAATGTCTCTTGCTAGCTTTTTCTCCAAAAGAAATTCTGGAATCTCATAGGAGAAGAAAGGCATATTTCTGTGAGTGGAAAGCACACGTGACAAAGCAGCTCCTCACAAAACTTCTCTCCAGTTTGTATCTGAAGACGTTTCCTTTTCTACCGTAAGACTCAAAGCACTCCTGAATATCCCTTCTGAGACGAAACGAAAACAGTGTTATGATACTCCTCAATGAAAAGGGAAGCTTAAGTGTGTGAGCAGAATTCACGTGACACAGAGCAGTTTCACAGAATCTTCCTTCTGATTTCTCTCTGAGGTATTTCTATTTCAGCATATTCTAAAGAACGTTTCCAAATGTCCTTTCTCAGATTCCACAGAAACAGTTATTTCAAACTGCTTAATCCAAAGAATGATTTAACTCTATAAGATGAATACAAACAACACAAAAGAATTGGACGGAAAGAATCTCTCCGATTTTCGATGGAAGACATTTCCTTGCTTGACACAGTCCTCCTGTTGCCAATTACTATCACTTCGCAGAACTCACAAAGACCGACTTGCAAACTGGGAAATGTAGTGGAAGCTTTAACCCTGTGAAAACAATGGACATGTTAGAGAGCAGTTTCTTCGAGTGCTTCTTTCTGTTTTTTATTGTACGACATTTCACTCTTTGCCATAGTCTTCAATGTGCTCCGAATATCACTCTATTAGTTTTACAAGAACAGTGTTCAAACTGTGCCTTATGAGAAGAAAGTTATATCTCCCTGAGTGGAATGCTCATATCAGCAAGCAGATTCTCAGAAAGCTTCTCTGCAGTTTTTATCTGACTACATTTCCTATTTCAACCTAGACTCAAAAGTGATCCCAAATATCCTTTTGTGGATCCATTCACGAGGGAGTTTCCAAGTTGCCTAAGGTAAAGAAAGCTTCACCTATATGAGATGAATAAACATAGCAAAAAGCAGATTCACAGAAAGCTTCTTTCCAGTTTTTACCTGAAGATATTTCCTTTTTCACCGTAGCCCTGAATGTGCTCCCAAAGGCTCCTTAATGGATCCCTCCATGACAGTTTCCAAGCTGCGTAATGTAAAGAAAGCATTATCTCTGTGAGGTGATTACACATATCACAGAGTCGTTTCCTAGAAAACTTATTTATAGATTTGGTCTGTGGCTATTTCCCTTTTCACCATCGGCATCAACATGCTCCCGAATATCATTTGATACCAGTTTCTCCAAAAGGGTTTCTCCGACGCTGTATGTGAAGAGAGGTATAAAACTGTGAGTGGAGTGTACATGTCACAAAGCAGTTCTTCAGAAAGCTTCTCTCCAGTTTCGGTCTGAACATATTTCCTTTTTCACCATTAGCCTCAAAGTGTTCCCGAATATCCCAGAACATGCAAAACATACACAGGGTTAGAACACTGCTCAATTACAAGAGATGCTTAACTCAGCAATACGAATTAAGTTGACACAGAGCAGTTTCACAGAAAGCTTCCTTCTGGGTTTTACCTGAGGATATTTCTTTCTCCATATTCTAAGGATCGTTCCCAAATGTCCTTCTTCAGATTCCACAAAAATAGTGATTTCAAGCTGCTCAATCCAACAATGGTTTAACTCAATGAGATGAATACACACATCGCAAAGCAGTTGCTCAGAAAGATTCTCTGCAAGTTTCATCGGAAGATGTTTGCTTGCTCACCACAAGCCTCCGGGCGTCACTAAATATCCCTTCTCAGATTCTTCGAGGACAGAGTTTCAAGACTGGGAATCAGAGTAAACATTAACTCTGTGAAATGAATGCACATATCAGAGAGCAGATTCTTGGAACGCTTGTTCCTTGATTTTATTTCAGTATATTTCCCTATTTGCCATAGTCCACCATGTGCTCCGAAATATCACTTTTTCGGTTTCACAGGAACAGTGTTCAAACACTGCCTTGTGAGAAAATGTATAAATCCTGAGTGGAATGCATACATCACAAAGTACTTTCTCAGAGAGCTTCTAACCAGTTTTTATCTGAAGATATCTCCTCTTTCACCATAGGCCTGAATGAGCTCCCGAAAGTCTCTTCACGGATCCATCCATGAGAGATTTACCAAGCCACGTAATGTAGAGAAAGCTTCACCTATGTGAGATGAATAAACATAGCAAGAAGCAGATTCACAGAAAGCTTCTTTCCAGTTTCTATCTGAAGATATTTCCTTTTTCTCCGTCGTCCTGACTGTGCTCCTGAAGGTCCCTTCGTGGATCTGTCCATGACAGTTTACAAGCTGTGTAATGTAAAGAAAGCTTTATGTATGTGTGATGATTACACATATCATACAGTAGTTACCTAGAAAGCTTCTTTCCAGGTTTTGTCGAGGCTATTTCCCTTTTCACCATCAATATCAACATACCCCCGAATATCACTTGGTTCCTGTTCCTCCGAAAATATTTCCTTGACACCATAGGAGAAGAGAGGTATAACACTGTGAGTGGAACGCACACGTCACAAAGTAGTTCCTCAGAAAGCTTCTCTCCAGTTTTGGTCTGAACATATTTCCTTCTTCACTGTAAGCCTCAAAGTGCTCCTGAGTATCCTATCACATGCTAAACATACACAGAGTTAGAAAACTGCTCAATGAAACGATGAACTTAACTGAGTGACAAGAATGAAGTCGACATGGAACAGTTTCAAAGAAAGCTTCCTACTGGATTTTATCTGAGGGTATTTCTTTTTCCATAATCTAAGGATCGTTCCCAAATATTCGTCAGATTCCAAAAAAACAATGATTTCAACCTGCACAATCAAAAGAGTGGTTTAACTCTATGAGACGAATACACATATCACAAAACAGTTGCTGAGATTGTTTCTCAGCAAGTTTCATCGGAAGACGTTTCCTTGCTCACCACAAGCCTCCGGGTGTCACTAAATATCCCTTCAGAGATTCTTCAAAGACAGAGTTTTGAAACTGGGAACCATACAGTAAGCATTAACTCTGTCAAGTGAATGCACATATCAGAGAGCCGATTCTTGGAATGCTTCTTCCTTGATATTATTTCAGTATATTTCACTCTTCGCCATCGTCCTCAATGCATTCCGAAATATCACTTTTTCGGTCTCACAGAAACAGTGTTCAAACGATGCCTTGAGAGAAAAGAGGTATAACTTCCTGAATGGAATGCATACATCACAAAGCAGTTTCTCAGAAAGCTTCCATCAAGTTTTTCTGAAGATATCTCCTCTATCACCATAGGTCTGAATGTGCTGCCGAATATCCCTTCGCAGATACGTGCATGACGGAATTTCCAAGCTGCGTAATATCAGAAAAGTTTTAACTATGCGAGATGAATAGATATATCTAACACAAAGCTGTTTCACAGAAATCTTCTTTCCAGTTTTTGTCTGAGGATATTTCCTTTTTCACCATTGCCATCCCTGTACTCCCAAATGTCCCTTTGTAGCTTTTTCTCCAAGAGGAATTCCGGAATCCTCTAGGAGAAGAAAGGTATATTTCTGTGAGTGGAATGCACATGTCACAAAGCAGCTCCTCAGAAAGCTTCTCTCCAGTATCTATCTGAAGACGTTTCCTTTCTCACTGTAAGCCTCAAAGCACTCTTGAATATCCCTTCGCTAACTAAACAAAAACAGTGTTATGATACTGCTCAATGAAAAGAGAAGCTAAATTGTGTGAGGGGAATGCACGTGACACAGAACAGTTTCACAGAAAGCTTCCTTCTGGGTTCTCTCTGATGTTATTTCTTTTTCTGGATATTCTAAAGAGCATTTCCAAATGTCCTTCTCAGATTCCACAGAAACAGTGATGTCACACTGTTCAATCTGAAGAATTATTTAACTCTATGAGATGAAATCAAACATCACAAAATAGTTGCGCAGAAAGCTTCTCTCCAATTTTCGATGGAAGACATTTCCTTGCTTGACACAGGCCTCCGGTTTCCAATTACCATCCCTTCTCAGAACCCTCAAAGACTGACTTTCAAACTTAGAAATGTAGACTAGGCTTTAATCCTGTGAAAAGAATGTACATATCAGAGAGCAGTTTCTTCGAGTCCTTGTTTCTACATTTTAATGGACTACAGTTCACTTTTTGGCAAAATCTACAATGTGCTCTGAACATCACTCTTTTGGTTTTACAGGAACAGTGTTCAAACTGTGCCTAATGAGAAGAAAGTTGTAACATCCTGAGTGGAATGCACACATCACCAATCAGTTTCTAAGAAAAGTTCTCTCCAGTTTTCTTCTGACTTTATTTCCTATTTCACCATAGGCCTGAAAGTGGTTCTAAATATCCCTTTGTGGATCCATCCATGAGAGAGTTTCCAAGCTGCATAATGTAAGGAAAGCTTAATCTATGTGAGAAGAATAAACAGAGCAAAAAGAAGATTCACAGAAAGCTTCTTTCCAGTTTTTATCTGAAGATATTTCCTTTTTTAACAATAGTCCTGAATGTGCTCCTGAAGCTCCCTTTGTTTATATGTTTATGACAGTTTCCAAACTGTGTATTATAAAGAAAGATTTATCTATGTGAGGTCATTACACATACCACAGAGTAGTTTCCTAGAAAGCTTCTTTCCATTTTTTGTCTGAGGCTATTTTCTTTTTCACCATCGGCATCAACATGCTCCCGAAAATAACTTGATACCTGTTTCTCCAAAAGGGTTTCCCGTACGCTGTATGAGAAGAGAGGTATAACACTGTGAGTGTAATGCACACGTCTCAAAGCATTTCCTTGCAAAGCTTCTCTCCAGTTTCGGTCCGAACATATTTCTTTTTTCACCGTAAGCCTCAAAGTGCTCCAGAGTCATCACACGCTAAATATACACAGGGTTCTAAAACTGCTAAATAAAAAGAGACACTTAACTTAGCAAGAGGAATTAAGATGACACAGAGCAGTGTCACAGAAAGCTTCCTACTGGATATTTCCTGAGGATATTTCTTTCTCCATAATCTAAGGACCATTCCCAAATGTCATTCCTCAGATTCCCCAAAAACAGTGATTTCAATCTGCTCAATCAAAAGAATGGTTTATCTCTATGAGACGAATACACATATTGCTAAGCAGTTGCTCAGAAAGTTTCTCTGCAGGTTTCAACGGAAGACATTTCCTTGCTTACCACAAGCCTCTGGGCATCACTAAATATCCCTTCACAGATCCTTTAAAGGCAGAGTGTCGAAACTGGGCAACATGGAGTAAGGATTAATTCTCTGAAGTGAATGCACATATCAAAGAGCAGATTCTTGGAACACTTCTTCCTCGATTTAATTCAGTATATTTCACTATTCGCCATAGTTCTCAGTGGGCTACGAAATATCAATTTTTCGGTTTCACAGGAACAGCGTTCAAACGCTGCCTTGTGAGAAAAGAGGTAAAACTCCCTGAGTGGAATGCATACATCACAAAGCAGTTTCTCAGAAAGCTTTTATCCAGTTTTATCTGAAGATATCTCCTCTTTCACATAGGCCTGAATGTGCTCCCGAATGTCCTTTCACCGACCCATGCATGACGGAGTTTTCAAACTGCATAATGTAAGAAAAGTTTTACCTATGCGAGAAGAATAAATATATCTAACACAAAGCAGTTTAACAGAAATCCTGTTTCCAGTTTTTGTCTGAGGATATTTCCTTTTTCACCAGAGCCATCCCTATACTCCCGAATGTCTCTCGGTAGCTTTTTCTCCAAAAGGGATTCCGGAATCCTCTGGGAGAAGAAAGTTGAGTGGAATGCACACGTCATTCTGTGAGTGGAAGTCTGTGAGTGGATTGCACACATCACAAAAGAGCTCCTCAGAAATCTTTTCTCAAGTTTCTATCTGAAGATGTTTCCTTTCTCACCGTCAGCCTCAAAGTGCCCCAGAATATATCTTCACAGGCTAAACAAAAACAGTGTTATGATACTCCTCAATGAAAAGAGAAGCTTAACTGTGTGAGCGAAATTCACGTGACACAGAGCAGTTTCACAGAAAGCTTCCGTCTGGTTTCTCTCTGAGGTTATTTCTTGTTCAGGATATTCTAATGAGCATTTCCAAATGTTCCTTCTCAGATTTCACAGAAATAGTGATTTCAAACTAATCAATGCAAAGAATGATTTAACTCTATGAGATGAGTACAAACTTCACAAAAGGGTTGCACAAAATTTCTCTCAAATATTCGATGGAAGACATTTTCTTGATTGACACCGGCCTCCGGTAGCCACTTAATATCCCTTCACAGAACCCTCAGAGACAGACTTTCAAACTGGGAAATGAAGAGTGAGCTTTAACCCTGTTTAAAAATGCATGTGTCAGAGAGCAGTTTCTTGGAATTCTGATTTCTGTTTTTTTTGGACATTTCAATTTTCCCATAGTCTTCAATGTGCTCTGAATATCACTCTTTTGGTTTTCAGGAACAGTGTTCAAATTTTCCCTTATGAGAAGAAAGCTATAACTCCCTGAGTGGAATGCAAACGTCACCAAGCAGTTTCTCTGAAAAATTCTCTCCCGTTTTGAGCTGACTATATTTCCTATTTCACCATAGACCTGAATGTGATCCCAAATATCCCTTCGCGGATCCATCCACGAGGGAGTTTCCAAACTGTGTAATGCAAAGAAAGATTCATTTATGTGAGATGAATAAACATAGCAAAAAGCAGATTTGCAGAAAGCTTCTTTCCCGTTTTAATCTGAAGATATTTCGTTTTTCACCATAGTCCACAAAGTGCTCCCGAAAGTCCCTTCGTGGATACGGCCATGACAGTTGAGAAGCTGTGTAATGTAAAGAAAGCATTATCTATGTGAGATGATTACAAATGTCACAGAGTAGTTTCCTTGAAAGCTTTTTCCAGTTTTAGTCTGAGGCTATTTCCCTTTTCACCATCAGCATCAACATGCTCCCGAATATCACTTGGTATCTGTTTCCTCAAGAGGGTTTCCTCGACGCTGTATGAGAAGAGAGGTATAACACTGTGAGTGCAATGCACAGGTCACAAGGCAGTTCCTCGGAAAGCTTCTCTCCAGTTTTAGTCTGAACAGATTTCCTTTCTCACTGTAAGCCTCAAACTGCTCCCGAATATCCCGTCACACGCTAAGCATACACAGGGTTAGAAAATTGCTCAATGATAAGAGGAGCTTATCTGAGTGAGAGCCATTAAGACGACACGGAGCAGTTTCACAGATAGATTCCTTCTGGATTTTACCTGAGGATATTTCTTTTTCCAAGTTCTAAGAATCGTTCCCACATGAGCTTCCTCAGATTCCACAAAAACAGTGATTTCAAGCTGTTCAATCCAAAGAACGGTTTATATCTATGAGACAAATACACACATTGCAAAGCAGTTGCTCAGAAAGCTTATCTGCAGGTTTCAGCAGGAGACGTTTCCTTGCTCACCACAAGTCTGTGGGTGTCACCAAATAGCCCTTCACAGATCCTTCAAAGACAGAGTTTTGAAACTGGGCAACATAGAGTAAACATTAATTCTGTGAAGTGAATGCACATATCACAGAGCAGATTCTTGGAACACTTCTTCCTCGATTTTATTTCAGTATATTTCACTATTCGCCATAATCCTCAATGTGCTCTGAAATATCACTTTTTCGGTTTACAGGAACAGTGTTCAAACACTGCCTTGTGAGAAAAGAGGTAAAACTCCCTGAGTGGAATGCATACATCACAAAGTCGTTTCTCAGAAAGCTTCTCTCCACTTTTTATATGAAGATATCTCCTGTTTCACTGAGGCCTGAATGTGCTCCCGAATGTCCTTTCGCCGACCCATGCATGACGGAGTTTTCAAACTGCATAATGTAAGAAAAGTTTTACCTATGTGAGAAGAATAAATATATCTAACACAAAGCAGTTTAACAGAAATCTTGTTTCTAGTTTTTGTCTGAGGATATTTCCTTTTTCACCAGAGCCATCCCTATACTCCCGAATGTCTCTCGGTAGCTTTTTCTCCAAAAGGGATTCCGGAATCCTCTGGGAGAAGAAAGTTGAGTGGAATGCACACGTCATTCTGTGAGTGGAATGCACACGTCATTCTGTGAGTGGAGGTCTGTGAGTGGATTGCACACGTCACAAAAGAGCTCCTCAGAAATCTTTTCTCAAGTTTCTATCTGAAGACGTATCCTTTCTCACCGTCAGCCTCAAAGTGCTCCAGAATATATCTTCACAGGCTAAACAAAAACAGTGTTATGATACTCCTCAATGAAAAGAGAAGCTTAACTGTGTGAGCGAAATTCACGTGACACAGAGCAGTTTCACAGAAAGCTTCCGTCTGGTTTCTCTCTGAGGTTATTTCTTGTTCAGGATATTCTAATGAGCATTTCCAAATGTTCCTTCTCAGATTTCACAGAAATAGTGATTTCAAACTAATCAATGCAAAGAATGATTTAACTCTATGAGATGAGTAAAAACTTCACAAAAGGGTTGCACAAAATTTCTCTCAAATATTCGATGGAAGACATTTTCTTGATTGACACCGGCCTCCGGTAGCCACTTAATATCCCTTCGCAGAACCCTCAAAGACAGACTTTCAAACTGGGTAATGTAGAGGGAGCTTTAACCCTGTTTAAAAATGCATGTGTCAGAGAGCATTTTCTTTCAATTCTGATTTCTGTTTTTTTTGGACATTTCAATTTTCCCATAGTCTTCAATGTGCTCCGAATATCACTCTTTTGGTTTTCAGGAACAGTGTTCAAATTTTCCCTTATGAGAAGAAGGCTATAATTCCCTGAGTGGAATGCAAACGTCACCAAGCAGTTTCTCTGAAAGCTTCTCTCCCGTTTTGAACTGACTATAATTTCTATTTCACCATAGGCCCAAAAGTGATCCCAAATATCCCTTCGCAGATCCATCCACAAGGGTGTTTCCAAGCTGTGTAATGCAAAGAAAGCTTCATCTCATCTACGTGAGATGAATAAACATAGCAAAAAGCAGATTTGCAGAAAGCTTCTTTCCCGTTTTAATCTGAAGATATTTCGTTTTTCACCATAGTCCACAAAGTGCTCCCAAAAGTCCCTTCGTGGATACGTCCATGACAGTTGAGAAGCTGCGTAATGTACAGAAAGGGATTACACATGCCACAGAGTAGTTTCCTAGAAAGCTTTTTCCAGTTTTAATCTGAGGCTATTTCCCTTTTCACCATTGACATCAACATGGTCCTGACTATCACTTGGAACCTGTTCCTCCGAAAGAGTTTCCCCGATGCTGTATGAGAAGAGAGGTATAATATTCTGACTGGAATGCACAGGTCGCAATGCAGTTCCTCGGAAAACTTCTTTCCAGTTTTGGTCTGAATATATTTCCTTTTCCACCGTAAGCCTCAAAGTGCTTCTGAATATTTCGTCACATGCTAAGCATACACAGGGTTAGGAAACTGCTCAATGAAAAGAGAGGCTTAACTGAGCAAGAGCCATTGAGACGACAGAGAACTGTTTCTCAGAAAGCTGCCTTCTGGATTTTACCTGAGGATATTTCTTTCTCCATGTTCTAAGGATCATTCCCAAATGTCCTTCCTCAGATTCCACGAAAACAGTGATGCCAAGCTGTTCAATCCGAAGAACAGCTTAACTCTATGAGACGAATACGCATATCACAAAGCAGCTGCTAAGAATGTTTCTCTGCAGGTTTCATCGGAACACGTTTCCTGGCTCACCACAAGCCTCCAGGCGTCACTAAATATCCCTTCCCAGATCCTTCAAAGACAGAATTTCGAAACTGAGCAACATAGAGTCAGCATTAACTCTGTGAAGTGAATGCACATATCAGAGAGCAGCTTCTTGGAACGATTCTTCCTCGATTTTATTCCTGTATATTTCACTATTCACCATAGTCCTCAATGCGCTGTGAAATATCACTTCTTCGGTTTCACAGGAACAGTGTTCAAACACTGCCTTGTGAGAAAAGAGGTAGAACTCCCTGAGTGGAATGCATATATTACAAAGTCGTTTCTCAGAAAGCTTCTCTCCACTTTTTATCTGAAGATATCTCCTCTTTCATTGTAGGCCTGAATGTGCTCCCGAATGTCCCTTTGCGGATCCGAGCATGACAGAGTTTCCAAACTGCGTAATATAAGAAAAGTGTTAACTATGCGAGATGAATAAATATATCTAACACAAAGCAGTTTCACAGAAATCTTGTTTCCAGTTTTTGTCTGAGGATATTT
This sequence comes from Piliocolobus tephrosceles, assembly GCF_002776525.5. NCBI lineage: Eukaryota > Metazoa > Chordata > Mammalia > Primates > Cercopithecidae > Piliocolobus > Piliocolobus tephrosceles. Next base: position 382,933 of record NW_022312115.1, on the reverse strand, counting down.
CGTTTTTCACCTTAGCCATGCCTATATTCCCGAATGTCTCTTGGTAGCTTTTTCTCCAAAAGGAATTCCAGAATCCTCTAGGAGAAGAAAGGTCAGTGGAAGGCACACATCATTCTGTGAGTGGAATGCACACGTCACAAAGCAGATCCTCAGAGAGCATCTCTCCAGTTTCTATCTTAAGATGTTTCCTTTCTCGAAAGTAAGCCTCAAAGCGCTCCTGAATATCCCTTTACAGACTAAACAGAAACAGTGTTATGATACTGCTCATTAAAAGAGAAACTTAACTCTGTGTGCGTAATTCACGTGACACAGACCAGTTTCACAGAAAGCTTCCTTCTGGTTTCTCTCTGAGGTTAATTCTTTTTCAGGACATTCTAAAGAGCGTTACCAAATGTCCTTTCAGAGATTCCACAGAAATAGTAATTTCAAGCTACTCAATCCAAAGAATGATTAAACTCTATGAGATGAGCACAAACTTCACAAAAGAGTTGCGCAGAAAGCTTCTCTCAAATATTCGATGGAAGACATTTCCTTGGTCGAAACAGGCCTCTGATTGCCACTTAGTAGCCCTTCGCAGAACCCTCAAAACCGACTTTCACACTGGGAAATGTAGAGTAAGCTTTAACCCTGTGTAAAAATGCACATGTCAGAGAGCAGTTTCTTCGAGTGCTTGTTTCTTTTTTTTTATTCTATATTTCAATTTTGCCATAGTCTTCAATATGCTCCGAATATCACTCTTTGGTTGTACAAGAACAGTGTTCAAATTATGCCTCAGGAGAAGAAAGTTATAACCACATGAGTGAAATGTACACGTCACCAAGCAGTTTCTCAGAAAGCTTCTCTCAGGTTTTGATCTGACTATGTTTCCTGTTTCACTATAGGCCGGAATGTTATCCCAAATATCCCTTCCTAGATCCATCCACGAGGGAGTTTTCAAGCTGTGTAATGTAAAGAAAGCTTCATCTATGGGAGATGAATAAACATAGCAAAAAGCAGATTCACATAAAGCTTCTTTCCAGTTTTTATATGAAGATATTTCCTTTTCCACCATATTCCTGAATGTCCTTCCGAATGTCCCTTCGTGGATCTGTCATGACAGTTTACAAGCTGCGTAACGTAAAGAAAGCTTTATCTATGTGAGATGTTTACACGTATCACAGAATAGTTTCCTAGAAAGCTTCTTTCCAATTTTTCTCTGAGGCTATTTAGCTTTTCACCATCAGCGTCATCATGCTCCCAAATATCACTTGTTACCTGTTTTTCCAAAAGGAATTTCCCGACGCTGTATGAGAAGAGAGGCATAACAATGTGAGTTTAATGCACAGGTCACAAAACAATTCCTCGGAAAGTTTCTCTCCAGTTTCTTTGTGAACATAGTTACTTTTTCACCATAAGCCTTAAAGTGCTCCGGAATATCCCATCACATGCTAAACATACACAGGGTTAGAAAACTGCTCACTGGAAAGAGATGCTTAACTGAGCGAGTGGAATTAAGATGACACAGAGCAGTTTCACAGAAAGCTTCCTTCTGGATTTTACCTGAGGATATTTCTTTCTCCATATTCTAAGGTTCGTTCCCCAATATCCTTCCTCAGATTCCACAAAAAGTGTCATTTCAAGCTGCTCAATTCAAATAATTGTTTAACACTATGAGACACATACACACATTGCAAAGCAGTTACTCAGAAAGTTTCTCCACATGTTTCATCGGAAGACGTTTCCTTGCTCACCACAAGCCTCCAGGCATCACTAAATATCCCTTCACAGGTACTTCAAAGACAGAGTTTTGAAATTGGACAACATAGAGTAAGCATTAGCTTTGTGAATTGAATGCACATATCAGAGAGCAGATTCTTGGAATGCTTCTTCCTCGATTTTATTTCAGTATATTTCACTATTCGCCTTAGTCCTCAATGTGCTCCAAAATATCACTTTTTCAGTTTCACAGGAATAGTGTTCAAACACTGCCTAGTGAGAAAAGAGGTAAAATTCCCCTGAGTGGTATGCATACATGACAAAGTAGTTTCTCAGAAAGCTTCTATCCAGTTTTTATCTGAAGATATCTTCTCTTTCAATGTAGGCCTGAATGTGCTCCCGAATATCCCTTCGTGGATCCGTGCATGACGGAATTTCCAAACTGCATAATATAAGAAAAGTTTTAACTATACGAGATGAATCAATATACCTAATACAAAGCAGTTTCACTGAAATCTTCTTTCCAGTTTTTGTCTGAGGATATTCCCTTTTTCACCATAGCCGTCCCTGTACTCCTGAATGTCTCTTGGTAGCTTTTTCTCCAAAAGACATTCCGGAATCCTCTAGGAGAATAAAGGTATATTTTTGTGAGTGGAATGCATACATCAGAAAGCAGCCTCTCAGAAAGTTTCTCTCCAGTTTCTTTCTGAAGAAGTTTCCTTTCTCACCAGGAGTCTCAAAACGCTCCTGAATATCCCTTCGCAGACTAAACAAAAACAATGTTATGAACAATGTTAAAACAATGTTCAATGAAAGGAGAAGCTTAACTGTGTGAGCGGAATTCACGTGACACAGGGCAGTTCCACAGAAATTTTCCTTCTGCTTTCTCTCTGAGGTTATTACTTTTTCAGCATATTCTGAAGCGCGTTTCCAAATGTTCTTTCTCAGATTCCACAGAAACAGTGATTTCAAACTGCTCAATCCAAAGGATGATTTAACTCTATGAGATGAATACAAACATCACAAAAGAGTTGCGCAGAACGCTTATCTCCAATTTTCAATGGAAGAAATTTCCTTGCTCAACACAGGCCTCCGGTTGCCACTTACTATCCCTTTGGAGAACCCTCAAAGACCGACTTTCAAACTGGAAATGTAGAGTAAGCTTTAACCCTTTTAAAAGAAAGGACGTGTCAGAGAGCAGTTTCTTTGACTGCTTCTTTCTGTTTTTTATTGGATGACATTTCACTTCTTGCCATAATTTTCAATGTGCTCCGAATATCACTCTTTTGGTTACAGGAACAGTGTTCAAACTGTCCCTTATGAGAAGAAAGTTATAACTCAATACATACTCACATACACTCTCAGTATGTACATTCACTTCACATAGTTCATGCTTCCTCTATGTTGACCAGTTTTCAAACTAGGTCTTTGAAGAATCTGTGAAGGGATGTTTAATGACGCCCAGAGGATTGTGGTGAGCAAGGAAAGGTCTTCTGATGAATCCTGCAGTTTCCAATTAAAATTTTGATGGAAGCTTTGTGAGATACTTCTTTGTGATATATGAATTCATCTCACAGGGTTACAACATAGACCTAATGAAACAGTTTGCTAACACCGTTGTGGTGGAATCTGCAAAGTGATAGTTGGGAACGCATTAAATACTATGGTGAAAAAGGAAATATTTTCTGATAAAAGTTGGAAAGAATCGTTCAGAGAAACTGCATTGTGATGTGTGAATGCAACTCACACAGTTACACTTTTTTCTTCAGGGATCAGTTTGCTAACACAGTTTTCTTGAAATCTGCATTGTGACAGTTCTTAGTGCAATGAAGCTTATGGTGAAAAAGGAAATATCCTCAGATAAAAACTAGAAAGAAGCTTTCTCAGAAACTTCTTTGTGATGAGTGAAAACATCTCACAGAGTTACACTTACGTTTCATGGAGCAGTCGAATAAGACTGCCTTTGAGGAATCTGAGAAGGGCTACGTTGGATCGCATTGAGGCCTACTCTGATAGAGGAAATATCCTCAATTAAAACCTTGATAGAAGATTTGTGAGAAACTTCTTTGTGATATGTGAATTCGTCTCACAGAGTTACACATTTCTCCTCATGAAGCCATTCGCTAAGGCTGTTCTCGTGGAATTGGACAAGTGATATTTGGGTGCCCATGGAGGGCTATGCTGAAAAAGGAAATATCCCCAGATAAAAACTGGAGAGAAGCGTTCTGAGAAACTGCATTGTGACATGTGAATGCAACTCACAGAGTTACACTTTCCTTTCCATGGATCCGTTGCTAACAGTGTTTTCTTGAATTCTACATTGGGATATTCCTTAGCGCAATGAAGCTTATGGTGACAAAGGAAATATCCTCAAACAAAAACTAGAAAGGAGCTTTGTGAGAAACCTATTTCTGATATGTGAATTCATCTCACAGAGTTACAACCTAGTTTTCATGAGGCAGTTTCCTAACACTGTTGTTGTTGAATCTGCAAAGTGATATTTGGGAGCACATTGAAGCTATGGTGAAAAAGGAAATATACTCAGATAATAACTAGAGAGAAGCTTTCTGAGAAACTGCTTTCTGATGTGTGAATTCATCATGCAGAGTTTCACCTTTCCCTTCTAGTAGCAGTTTGCTAACACTGATTTTGTGGATTCTGCAAAGTGATACTTGGGAGCTCATTGAGGGCAATGGTGAAAAAGGAAATATCCTCTGATTAAAACTGGAAACAAGCGTTCAAAGAAACTGCTTTGCCATATGTGAATGTAACTCACACAATTACTCTTTTCTCTTCATGGATTAGTTTGCTAACACAGTTTTCTTGAAATCTGCAATAGGACACTTCTTTGCGCTATGCAGCTTACAGTGAGGTAGGATATATCCTCAGATAAAAACATGAAAGAAGCTTTCTCAGAAACTTCTTTGTGATGTGTGAATACATCTCAGAGAGTTACACTTACGTTTCATGGAGCAGTTGAATAAGACTGCCTTTGAGGAAACTGAGAAGGGCTACATTGGATCACATTGAGGCCTACACTGATAGAGGAAATATCCTCAATTGAAACCTTGATAGAAGCGTTGTGAGAAACTTCTTTGTGATATGTGAATTCATCTCACAGTGTTACAGCCTAGACCTCTTCAAGCAGTTTCCTAACACCGTTGTCGTTGAATCTGCAAAGTGATATTTGGGAATGCATTGAGGCTTGTGGTGAAAAAGGAAATATCCCCAGATAAAACTGGAAAGAACTGTTCTGAGAAACTGCATTGCGACATGTGAGTGTAACTCACAGAGTTACACTTTCCCTTCCATGGATCCGTTGCTAACAGTGTTTTCTTGAAATCTACATTGGGATATTTCTTGGCGCAATGAAGCTTATGGTGACATAGGAAATATCCTCTAATAAAAACTAGAAAGGAGCTTTCTGAGAAACCTATTTGTGATATGTGAATTCATCTCACAGAGTTACAATCTCATCCTCATGAGGCAGTTTGCTAACCCTGTTGTCGTGGAATCTGCAAAGTGATATTTGGGAGCACATCAAGGCCTATTGTGGAAAAGGAAATATCCTCACATAAAAACTAGAAAGAAGCTTTCTGAGAAATTGCTTTCTGATATGTGAATTCATCACGCAGAGAGTTTCACCTTTCCCTTCTGTTGGCAGTTTGCGAACACTCTTTTGGTGGATTCTGCAAAGTGATATTTCGGAGCTCATTGAGGCCTATGGTGAAAAAGGAAATATCCTCTGATAAAAACTGGAAAGAAGCGTTCAGAGAAACTGCATTGTGATGTGTGAATGCAACTCACACAGTTACCCTTTTCTCTTGAAGGATCAGTTTGCTAGCACAGTTTTCTTGAGATCTGCATTAAGACAGTTCTTAGCACAATGAAGCTTATGTTGACAAAGGAAATATCCTCATATAAAAACTAGAAAGAAGCTTTTTCAGAAACTTCTTTTTGTTGTATGAGTACATCTCACAGAGTTACACTTACGTTTCATGGAGCAGTTGAATAAGACTGCCCTTGAAGAACCTGAGAAGGGCTACCTTAAATCGCATTGAAGCCTACGCTGTTAGAGGAAATATCCTCAATTAAAACATTGATAGAAGGTTTGTGAGAAACTTCTTTCTGATATGTGAATTCATCTCACAGACTTACAATCTAGACCTCATGAAACAGTGTGCTAACACCATTGTCGTGGAATCTGCAAAGTGATATTTAGGAATGCATTGAGGCCTATGGTGAAAAAGGAAATATCTTCAGATAAAAAATTGGAAAGAAATGTTCTGAGAAACTGCATTGTGACAGGTGAATGCAACTCATAGGGTTACATTTTCCATTCCATGGATCCGTTTGCTAATAGTGTTTTCTTGAAATCTACATTGGGATATTTCTTAGTGCAATGAAGCTTACAGTGACAAAGGAAATAGTTACAACCTAGTCTTCATGAAGCAGTTTGCTAACACCATTGTCATGGATTCTGCAAATGATATTTGGGAGTGCATTGAGGCCTGTGGTGAAAAAGGAAATATCCTCAGATAAAACCTGGAAAGAAGCGTTCAGAGAAACTGCATTGTGGTGTGTGAATGCTACTCACACAGTTACGCTTTTCTCTTCAGGGATCATTTGCTAACACAGTTTTCTTCAAATCTACCATGGGACAGTTCTTAGCACAGTTAAGCTCATGGGGACAAAGGAAATATCCTCAGATAAAAACTAGAAAGAAGCTTTCTCAGAAGAAAACTGCTCAGTTGAAAGAGAGGCTTAACTGAGTGAGATGAATTAAGACGACACAGAGCAGTTTCACAGCTAGCTTCCTTCTGGATTTTACCTAAGGATATTTCTTTCTTCATATTCTAAGGATCGTTCCCAAATGTCCTTCCTCAGATGCCAAAAAAAAAAAAAAAAAAAAAAACAGTGATTACAAGCTGCTCAATACAAAGAATGGTTAAACTGTATGAGACCAATGCACACATCACAAAGCAGTTTCTCAGAAAGTTCCTCTGCAGGTTTCATCGGAAGATGTTTCCTTGCTCACTGCAAGCCTCCGGACGTCACTAAATATCACCTCACAAAACCTTCAAAGACAGAGTTTCGAAACTGGGCAACATAGAGTAAGCATTAACTCTGTGAAGTGAATGCACCTATCACGGAGCAGAATCCTGGAACGCTTCTTCCTCGATTTTATTTCAGTATATTTCTCTATTCGCCATAGTCCTCAATGCATTCCGAAATATCACTTTTTTGGTTTCACAGGAACAGTGTTCAAACACTGCCTTGTGAGAACAGAGGTATAACTCCCTGAGTGGAATGCATACATCACAAAGTAGTTTCTCAGAATGCTTCTATCCAGTTTTTATCAGAAGATATCTCCTCTTTCAACATAGACCTGAAAGTGCTCCCGAATGTCCCTTCACAGATCCGTGCATGAAGGAGTCTCCAAACTGTGTAATATAAGAAAAATTTTAACTATGCGAGGTGAATACACATATCTAACACAAAGCAGTTTCACAGAAATCTTCTTTCCAGTTTTTGTCTGAGGATGTTTCCTTTTTCACCAGAGCTGTCACTATACTCCCAAATTTCTCTTGATAGCTTTTTCTGCAGAAGGGATTCCGGAAACCTCTAGGAGAAGAAAGGTATATTTCTGTGATTGGAATGCACACGTCACAAAGCAGCTCCTCAGAAAGCTTCTCTCCGTTTTCTATCTGAAGACGTTTCCTTTCTCACCACGAGTCTCAAAGCACTCCTGAATATCCCTTCTCAGAATAAACAAAAACAGTGGTATGATACTGCTCATAGAAAAGAGAAGCTTAACTGTGTGGGGGAAATTTATGTCAAACAGAGCAGTTTCACAGAAAGCTTCCTTCTGTTTTTTCTGTGACGTTATTTCTTTTTCAGGATATTCTAAAGAGTGTTTCCAAGTGTCCTTTCTCAGACTCCACAGAAACAGTCATTTCAAACTGTTCAATCCAAAGAACAATTTATCTCTATGAAATGAAAACAAACATCACAAAAGAGTTGCACAGAAAGTTTCTCTCCAATATTCGATGGAAGACATTTCCTTGCCTTACACAGGCCTACGGTTGCCACACACTATGCCTTCAGAAAACCCTTAAAGACCGACTTTCAAGCTGGAAAATGTAGAGTACGCTTTAACCCTGTGAAAAGAATGGACATGTCAGAGAGCACTTTCTCCGAGTGCTTCTTTCTCTTTTTTATTGGACGACATTTCACTTTTTGCCATAGTCTTCAAAGTGCTCCGAATATAGCTCTTTTGGTTTTACAGGAACAGTGTTTAAACTGTGCCTTATGAGAAGAAAGTTATAACTGCCTGCGTGGAACCCACATGTCACCAAGCAATATATCAGAAAGCTTCTCTCCAGTTTTTATCTGACTGTATTCCTATTTCACCATAGGCCTGAATGTGATCCCAAATATCCCTTCGCAGATCCATCCACGAGGGAGTTTCCAAGATGTGTAATGTAAAGAAAGCTTCATCTATGTGAGATGAATAAACACAGCAAAAAGCAGATTCACAGAAAGCTTCTTTCCAGTTTGTATCTGAAGATATTTCCTATTTCACCATACCCCTGAATGTGCTCCCGAAGGTCCCCTCCTGGATCCGTCCATGACAGTTTCCAAGCTGCGTACTGTAAAGAAAGCTTTATCTATGTGAGATGATTACACAAATGATAGAGTAGTTTCCTATAAAGCTTCTTTACAGTTTTTGTCTGAGGCTATTTCCCTTTTCACCATTGTCATCAACATGCTCGCAAATATCACTTTGTACCTGTTTCTCCAAAAGGGTTTCACAGAAGCTGTATGTGAAGAGAGGTATAACAGTGTGAGTGGAATGCACACGTCACAAAGCAGTTCCTCAGAAAGCTTCTGTCCAGTTTCAGTCTGAAAATATTTACTTTTTCACCGTTAGCCTCAAAGTGTTCCCAAATATCCCAGCACATGCTAACCACACAGAGAGTTGGAAAACTGTTCAATGAAAAAAGAGGCTTAACTGAGCCAGAGGATTTAGGACGACACAGAGCAGTTTCACAGAAAGCTTCCTTCTGGATTTTACCTGAGGATGCTTCTTTCTCCATATTCTAGGGATCATTCCCAAATGTCCTTCCTAAGATGCAACAAAAACAGTAATTTCAAGCTGCTCAATCCAAAGAATGGTTTAACTCTATGAGACGAATTCACACATCAGAAAGCAGTTGCTCAGAATCTTTCTCTGCAGGTTTCATCGGAAGACGTTTCCTCACTCACCACAAGCCTCCGGGGGTCACTTAATATCCCTTCACAGATTCTTCAAACACAGCATTTCGAAACTGGGCAACATAGAGTAAGTATTAACTCTGTGAATTCAATGCAAATATTAGAGAGCAGCTTCTGGGAACGCTTCTTCCTCGATTTTATTTTGGTATATTTCACTATTCGCCACAGTCCTCAACGCGCTTCAAAATTTCACTCTTTCGTTTTCACAGGAACAGTGTTCAAATACTGCTTTGTGAGAAAAGAGGTATAACTCCCTGAGTGGAATGCATACATCACAAATTTGTTTCTCAGAAAGCTTCTACCCAGTTTTCATCTGAAGATATCTCCTCTTTCACCCTAGGCCTGAATTGCTCCCGAATGTCCCTTCGCAGATCCGAGCATGACGGAGTTTCCAAACAGCGTAATATCAGAAAAGTTTTAACTATGCTAGATGAACAAATATATCTAACACAAAGCAGTATCACAGAAGTCTTCTTTCCAGTTTTTGTCTGAGAATATTTCCTTTGTCATCAAAGCCGTACTTATACTCCTGAATGTCTCTTGGTAGCTCCTTCTCCAAAAGGGATTCTGGAATCCTCTAGAAGAAAGGTATATTTCTGTGAGTGGAATGCACACGTCACGAAGCAGCTCCTCAGAAAGCTTCTCTCCAGTGTCTATGTGAAGACGTTTCCTTTCTCACTTTAAGCCTCAAAGCACTCCTTAATATCCCATCACAGACTAAACAACAACAGTGTTATTATACTGCTCAATGAAAAGAGAAGCTTGGCAGGGGAGGGTAGCTCAAGCCTGTAATTCCAGCACTTTGGGGGGCTGAGATGGGCAGATCACGAGGTCAGGAGATCGAGACCATCCTGGCTCACCCGGTGAAACCCTGTCTCTCCTAAAAAATACAAAAATTAACCGGGTGTGGTGGCGAGTGCCTATAGTCACAGCTCTTCAGGAGACTGAGGCGAGAGAATGCCGGGAACCTGAAAAGAGTAGCTTACAGTGAGTGGAGATCCTGCCACTGCACTCCAGTTTGGGCAACACAATGAGATGCCATCTCAAAAAATAAAAAAAAAAAAAAAAGGCAAACAACAAAACAAAACAAAAGAAAAAAGAATAAAAAAGAAAAGAGAAGCTTAACTGTGTGAGCGGAATTCACGTGACACAGAGTAGTTTCACAGAAAGCTTCCTTCTGGTTTCTCTCTGAGGTTATTTCTTTTTCAGGATATTCTAAAGAGCATTTCCAAATGTCCTTTCTCAGATTCCACAGAAAGAGTGACTTCAAACTATTCAATCCGAAGAATGATTTAACCCTATGAGATGAGCACAAACTTCACAAAAGAGTTGCTCACAAAGCTTCTCTCAAATATTCGATGGAAGACATTTCCTTGTTCGACACAGGCCTCCGGTTGCCACTTAGTATCCCTTTGCAGAACCCTCAAAGACCGACTTTCAAATTGGGAAATGAAGAGTAAGTTTTAACCCTGTGTAAAAATGGACATGTCAGAGAGCAGTTTCTTCAAGTGTTTCTTTTTTTTTTGTTGGACATTTGAATTTTGCCATAGTCTTCAATGTGCTCCGAATATCACTCTTTTGGTTTTACAGAAACAGTGTTCAAATTGTGCCTTCTGAGAAGAAAGTTTTAACTCCCTGAGTGGAAAGCACACATCACCAAGCAGTTACTCAGAAAGCTTCTCTCCCGTTTTGATCTGACCAAATTTCCTATTTCACTATAGGCCTGCATGTGATACCAAATATCTCTTCGTGGATCCATCAACGAGGGAGTTTCCATGCTGTGTAATGTAAAGGAAGCTTCAGCTATGTGAGATGAATAAACATAGCAAAAAGCAGATTCACAGAAAGCTTCTTTCTCGTTTTTTTCTGAAGATATTTCGTTTTTCACCAAAGTCCTCAAAGTGTCCACGAAGGTTCCTTACTTGATCCGTCCATGACAGTTTCCAAGCTGTGTAATGTAAAGAAAGCATTATCTATGTGAGATGATTACACATATCACAGAGTAGTTTCCTAGAAAGCTTTTCCAGTTTTAATCTGAGGCTATTTCCCTTTTAACCATCAGCATCAACATGCTCCCGAATATCACCTGGTACCTGTTTCTCCAGAACGGTTTCCCTGACGCTGTATGAGAGGAGAGGTATAACACTGTGAGTGGAATGCACACATCACAAGGCAGTTCCGTGGAAAGCTTCTCTCCAGTTTAGGTCTGAAAACATTTCCTTTTTCACCATAAGCCTCAAAGGGCTCCCGAATATCCCATCACACACTAAGCATACACATGGTTAAAAACTGCTCAAGGAAAAGAGCGGCTTAACTGAGTGAGAGCCATTAAGATGACACAGAGCAGTTTCACAGAAAGCTTTCTTCTGGATTTTCCCTGAGGATGTTTCTTTCTCCATGTTCTAAGGATCATTCCCAAATGTCCTTATTCAGATTCCACAAAAACAGTGATTTCAAGCTGTTCAATCCAAAGAACGTTTTAACTTTATGAGACAAATACACACATTGCAAAGCAGTTTCTCAGAAAGTTTCTCTGCAGGTTTCATCGGAAGACGTTTCCTTGCTCACCACCAGCCTCTGGGTGTCACCAATTATCCCTTCACAGATCCCTCAAAGACAGAGTTTTGAAACCGGGCAACATAAAGTAAGCATTAACTATGTGAAGTGAATGCACATATCAGAGAGCAGATTCTTCGATTGCTTCTTCCTCTATTTTATTTAAGTATGTTTCACTATTCACCATAGTCTGTTATGTGATCCGAAATATCACTTATTCGGTTTCACAGGAATGGTGTTCAAACACTGCTTTGTGAGAAAAGAGGTATGCCTCCCTGAGTGGAATGCATACATCACAAAGTCGTTTCTCAGAAAGCTTCTCTCCACAATTTATCTGAAGATATCTTTTTTTTACCGTAGGACTGAATGTGCTCCCAAATGTCCCTTCACAGTTCTGTGCATGACAGAGTTTCCAAATTGCATAATATAAGAAAAGTTTTAACTATGCGAGATGAATAAATATATCTAACACAAAGCAGTTTCACAGAAATCTTGTTTACAGCATTTATCTGAGGATATTTCCGTTTTCACCATAGCAATCCCTATACTCCTGCATGTCTCTTGGTAGCTTTTTCTCCAAAAGGGATTCCGGAACCTTCTAGGAGAAGATAGGTGAGTGGAATGCACACGTCATTCTGTGAGTGGAATTCTTTGAGTAGAATGCACACGTCACAAAGCAGCTCCTCAGAAAACTTCTCTCCAGTTTCTATATGAAGATGTTTCCTTTCTCACTGTAAGCCTCAAAGCGCATCTGAATATTCCTTCACAGACTAAACAAAAACAGTGTTATGATACTGCTCAATTAAAAGAGAAGCTTAACTGTGTGAGTGGAATTCACATGACACAGAGCAGTTTCACCGAGAGCTTCCTTATGGTTTTTCTCTGGGGTTATTTCTTTTTCAGGATATTCTAGAGAGCGTATCCAAATGTCCCTTCTCACAATCCACCGAAACAGTGACATCAAACTACTCAATCCAAAGAATGATTTACCTCTATGAGATGAGCAAAAATTTCAAAAAAGGGTTGCGCAGAAAGCTTCTCTCAAATATTCGAAAGAAGACATTTCCTTGCTCGACACAGGCCTCCAGTTGCCACTTACTATCCCTTTGCCGAACTCTCAAAGACCAAAGTTCAAACTGGGATATGTAGAGTAAGCTTTAACCCTGTTTAAAAATGGACATGTCAGAGAGCAGTTTCTTCGAGTGCTTCTTTCACTTTTTTGTTGGATATTTCCATTTTGCCATAGTCGTCAATGTGCTCCGAATATCACTCTTTTGTTTTTACAAGAAGAGTGTTAAAAATGTGTCTTATGAGAAGAAAGTTATAACTACCTGAGTGGAATGAATACGTCAACAAGCAGCTTCTCAGAAAGCTTCTCTCCCTTTTTGATCTGACTATATTTCCTATTTCACTATAGGCCCGATTGTGATCCCATATATCCTTCCGCGGATCCATCCACTAGGGAGTTTGTAATCTGTGTAATGTAAAGAAAGCTCCATCTATGAGAGATGAATAAACATAGCAAAAAGCAGATTCACAGAAAGCTTCTTTCCCGTTTTTTTCTGACGATATTTCGTTTTTCACCGAAGTCCTCAAAGTCCTCCCGATGGTCCCTTGGTGGATCCGTCCATGACAGTTTCCAAGCTGTGTAATCTAAAGAAAGCATTACCTATGTGTGATGATTACATATATCACAGATTAGTTTCCTAGAAAGCTTTTTCCAGTTTTAGTCTGAGGCTATTTCCCTTTTCACTATCAGCACCAACATGCTCCTGAATATCTCTTGGTACCAGTTTCTCCAAAAGTGTTTCACCAACGCTGTATGAGAAGAGAGGTATAACACTGTGAGTGGAATGCACACGTCACAAGGCAGTTCCTCGGAAAGCTTCTCTCCAGTTTTGGTCGGAAAAGATTTCCTTTTCCACATTAAGCCTCAAAGTGCTCCCGAATATCCCGTCACATGCTAAGCATACACAGGGTGAGAAAACTACTCAATGAAAAGAAGGGCTTAGGAGGGTGGAGCAAGATGGCTGAATAGGAACAGCTCCAGTCTCCAACTCCCGGGGCAAGCAACACAGAAGACCGGGGATTTTTGCATTTTCACCGGAGGTACTGGGGTCATCTCACTGGGGAGTGCCGGACAAACGGTGCTGGTCAGCTGCTGCAGCCCGACTAGCGAGAGTTGAAGCAGGGCGAGGCATTGCCTCACCTGGGAAGCGCAAGGGTGAAGGGAATCCCTTTTCCTAGCCAGGGGAACTGAGACACAAAACACCTGGAAAATCGGGTAATTCCCACGCCAATACTGCACTTTAAGCAAACGGGCACACCAAGAGATTATATCCACACCTGACCGGGAAGGTCTCACGGCCACGGAGCCTTCCTCATTGCTAACACAGCAGTCTGAGATCTAACTGCAAGGCAGCAGGCAGGCTGAGGGAGGGGCGCCCGCCATTGCTGAGGCTTAAGTAGGTAAACAAAGCCACTGGGAAGCTCGAAAAGGATGGATCTCACAGCAGCACAAGGAAACCTGCCTGTCTCTGTAGACTCCACCTCTGGGGACAGGCACAGCTAAAAAACAACAGGGCAAACAGCAGAGGCCTGTGCAGACCCGAACAACTCTGTCTGACAGCTTTGAAGAGAGCAGTGGATCTCCCAAAATGGAGGTTGAGATCTCAGAACGGACAGACTGTCTGCTTAAGTGGGTCCCTGATCCCTGAGTAGCCTAACTGGGAGACATCCCCCACTAGGGGCAGTCTGACACCCCACACCTCACAGGGTGGAGTACACCCCTGAGAGGAAGCTTCCAAAGTAAGAATCAGACAGGTACACTTGCTGTTCAGCAATATTCTATCTTCTGCAACCTCTGCTGCTGATAGGCAAACAGGGCAAACAGGGTCTGGAGTGGACCTCAAGCAATCTCCAACAGACCTACAACTGAAGGTCCAGACTATTAGATGGAAAACTACCAAGCATGAAGAACACCTATTCCAAAACCCCATCAGTATATCACCATCATCAAAGACCTGAGGCAGATAAAATCACAAAGATGGGGAAGAAGCAGGGCAGAAAAGCTGGAAATTCAAAAAATAAGAGTGCATCTCCCCCTGCAAAGGAGCGCAGCTCATCACAAGCAACAGATCAAAGCTGGTCAGAGAATGATGAGATGAGAGAAGAAGGCTTCAGTCCATCAAACTTCTCAGAGCTAAAGGAGGAATTACGTACCCAGTGCAAAGAAACTAAAAATCTTGAAAAAAGAGGGGAGAAATTGATAACTAGAATAATTAACGAAGAGAAAGTCATAAATGAAATGACAGAGATGAAAACCATGACACGAGAAATATGTGACACATGCACAAACTTCAGTAACTGACTTGACCAACTGGAAGAAAGAGTATCAGCGATGGAGGATCAAATGAATGAAATGAAGTGAGAAGAGAAACAAAATAAAAAAGAAGAAAAAGAAATGAACAAAGCCCGCAAGAAGTATGGGATTATGTAGAAAGACCAAATCTACGTCTGATTGGGGTGCCTGAAAGTGAGGGGGAAAATGGAACCAAATTGGAAAACACTCTTCAGGATATCATCCAGGAGAACTTCCCCAACCTAGTAGGGCAGGCCAACATTCAAATTCAGGAAATAACGAGAACACCACAAAGATACTCCTCGAGAAGAGCAACTCCAAGACACATAATTGCCAGATTCACCAAAGTTGAAATGAAGGAAAAAATCTTAAGGACAGCCAGAGAGAAAGGTCGGGTGACCCACAAAGGGAAGTCCATCAGACTAACAGAAGACCTCTAGGCAGAAACTCTACAAGCCAGAAGAGAGTGGGGGCCAATATTCAACGTTCTTAAAGAAAAGAATTTTAAACCCAGAATTTCATATCCAGCCAAACTAAGTTTCATCAGTGAAGGAGAAATAAAATCCTTTACAGATAAGCAAATGCTTAGAGATTTTGTCACCACCAGGCCTGCCTTACAAGAGACCCTGAAGGAAGCCCTAAACATGGAGAGAAACAACCGGTATCAGCCATTGCAAAAACATGCCAAAATGTCAGGATCATCAAGGCTAGGAAGAAACTGCATCAATCAACGAGGAAAATAACCAGTTAATATCATAATGGCAAGATCAAGTTCACACATAACAATATTAACCTTAAATGTAAATGGACTAAATGCTCCAATTAAAAGACACAGACTGGCAAACTGGATAGTCAAGACCCATCAGTCTGCTGTATTCAGGAGAGTCGTCTCACATGCAGAGACATACATAGGCTCAAAATAAAGGGATGGAGGAAGACCTATCAAGCAAATGGAGAACAAAAAAAAGCAGGGGTTGCAATCCTAGTCTCTGATAAAACAGACTTTAAACCATCAAAGATCAAAAGAGACAAAGAAGGCCATTACATAATGGTAAAGTGATTAATTCAACAAGAAGATCTAGCTATCCTAAATATACATGCACCCAATACAGGAGCACCCAGATTCATAGAGGAAGTCCTTAGGGACTTACCAAGAGACTTAGACTCCCATACAATAATCATGGGAGACTTCAACACTCCACTGTCAACATTAGACAGATCAACGAGACAGAAAGTTAACAAGGATATCCAGGAATTGAACTCATCTCTGTGCCAAGTGGACCTAATAGACATCGATAGAACTCTCCACCAGAAATCAAAAGAATATACATTCTTCTCAGCACCACATAGCAATTATTCCAAAATTGACCACATAATTGGAAGTAAAGCACTCCTCAGCAAATGTAAAAGAACAGAAATTATAACAAACTCTCTCTCAGACTACAGAGCAATCAAACTAGAACTAAGAAACTCAATCAAAACCGCTCAACTACATGGAAACTGAACAACCTGCTCCTGAATGACTACTGGGTACATAACGAAATGAAGGCAGAAATAAAGATGTTCTTTGAAACCAATGAGAACAAAGATACAACATACCAGAATCTCTGGGACACATTTAAAGCAGTGTGTAGAGGGAAATTTATAGCACTAAATGCCCACAAGAGAAAGCTGGAAAGATCTAAAATTGGCACTCTAACATCACAATTAAAAGAACTGGAGAAGCAAGAGGAAACACATTCAAAAGCTAGCAGAAGGCAAGAAATAACTAAGATCAGAGCAGAACTGAAGGAGATAGAGACACAAAAAACCCTCCAAAAAATCAATGAATCCAGGAGTTGGTGTTTTGAAAAGATCAACAAAATTGACAGATCACTAGCAAGACTAATAAAGAAGAAAAGAGAGAAGAATCAAATAGATGCAGTAAAAAATGATAAAAGGGATATCACCACGGACCCCACGGAAATACAAACTACCATCAGAGAATACTGTAAACACCTCTATGCAAATAATCTAGAATATCTAGAAGAAAAAGGTAGTTTCCTGGACATATGAACAGACATTTCTCAAAAGAAAACATTTATACAGCCAACAGACACATGAAAAACTGCTCATCATCACTGGCCATCAGAGAAATGCAAATCAAAACCACAATGAGATACCATCTCACACCAGTTAGAATGGCAATCATTAAAAAGTCCTGCAAAGGATTATAAATCATGGTGTTATAAAGACACATGCACACGTATGTTCATTATGGCACTATTCCCAATAGCAAAGACTTGGAATCAACCCAAATGTCCATCTGTGACAGACTGGATTAAGAAAACGTGGCACATATACACCATGGAATATTATGCAGCCTTAAAAAAGGATGAGTTTGCGTCCTTTCTAGGGACATGGATGCAGCTGGAAACCATCATTCTTAGCAAACTATCACAAGAACAGAAAACCAAACACCGCATGTTCTCACTCACAGGTGGGAACTGAAAAATGAGATCACTTGGTCTCCGGAAGGGGAACATCACACATCGGGGCCTATCATGGGGAGAAGGCAGAGGGCAGTGATTGCATTGGGAGTTATTCCTGATATAAATGACGAATTGATGGGTGTTGACGAGTTGTTGGGTGCAGCACACCAACACAACAGAAGTACACATATGTAACAAACCTGCACGTTGTGCACATGTACACTAGAACTTAAAATGTAATAATAATAAAAAAATACTCAAGCCAGAGAACGACTGAAAAAAAAAAAAGAAAAAGAAAAGAAAAGAGGGGTTTAACTGAGTGAGAGCCATTAAGACGTCACAGAGCAGTTTCACAGAAAGCTTCCTTCTGGATTTTCCCTGAGGATATTTCTTTCTCCATGTTCTAAGGATCGTTCCCAAATGTCCTTCCTCAGATTCCACAAAAACAGTCATTTCAAACTGTTCAATCAAAAGAACAGTTTAACTCTATGAGACGAATACACACATCGCAAAGCAGTTGCTCAGAAACTTTCTCTGCAGGTTTCATCGGAAGACGTTTCCTTGCTCACCACAAGCCTCCGGTTGTCACTAAATATCCCTTCACAGATCTTTCAAAGATAGAGTTTCGAAACTGGGCAACATAGGGTAAGCATTAACTCTGTGAATTGAATGCTCATATCAGAGAGCAGATTCTTGAAACGCTCTTCCTCGATTTTGTTTCAGTGTATTTCACTATTCGCCATAGTCCTCAATGCACTCTGAAATATCACTTTTTCGGTTTCACAGGAACAGTGTTCAAACACTGTCTTGTGGGAAAAGAGGTATAACTCCCTGAGGGGAATGTATACATCACAAAGTTGTTTCTCAGAAAGCTTCTACCCTCTTTTTATCTGAAGATATCTCCTCTTTCCCAGTAGGCCTGAATGTGCTCCCGAACGTCCCTTCTCAGATCGGTGCATGACAGAGTTTCCAAACTGCATAATATAAGAAAAGTTTTAACTATGCATAATGAATAAATATATCTAACAGAAAACAGTTTCACAGAAACCTTCTTTCCGTTTTTGTATGAAAATATTTCCTTTTTTAACATGGATATCCCTATACTCCCGAATCTTTGTTGTTAGTTTTTTCTTGAAAAGGGATTCCGGGATTCCTCTAGGGGAAGAAAGGTGAGTGGAATGCACACGGCATTCTGTGAGTGGAATGCACACGTCATTCTGTGAGTGGAATTCTGTGAGTGGAATGCATGCGTCACAAAGAAGTTGCACAAAAAGGTTCTCTCCAGTTTGTATCTGAAGACGTTTCCTTCCTCACCGTTAGCCTCAAAGCACTCCTGTATATCCCTTCACAGACTAAACAAAAACGGTGTGAAGATACTGCTCAGTGAAAAGAGAAGCTTAACTGTGTGAGTGGAATTCACGTGACAAAGAGCATTTTCACAGAAACCTTCCTTCTGTTTTCTGTCTGAGGTTATTTCTATTTCAGGACATTTTAAAGAGCGTTTCCAAATGGACTTTCTCAGATTCCACAGAAACAGTGATTTCAAACTACTCAATCCAAAGAATGATTTAACTCTCTGAGATGAGTACAAACTTCACAAAAGAGTTGCACAGAAAGCTTCTCTCAAATATTCAGTTGAGAGAAGGCCTCTGGTTGCCACTTACTATCCCTTCAGAGAAACCACAAAGACTGACTTTCAAACTGGGAAATGTAGAGTAAGCTTTAACTCTGTGTAAAAATGGACATGTCAGAGAGCAGTTTCTTTGAGTGCTTCTTTCTTTTTTTATTGGACATTTCAAATTTGTCATAGTCTTCAATGTGCTCTGAATATCATTCTTTTGCTTTTACAGTGTTCAAATTGTGCTTTATGAGAAGAAAGTTATAACTCCCTGAGTGGAATGCACACGTCACCAAGCAGTATCTCAGAAGGCTTCCCTCCTGTTTTGATTTGACTATATTTCCTATTTCACTATAGGCCCGAATGTGATCTCAAATATCCCTTCCCAGGTCCTTCCACGAGAGATTTTCCAAGCTGTGTAATGTAAAGAAAGATTCATCTATGTGAGATGAATAAACCTAGCAAAAGACAAATTCACATAATGCTTCTTTTCCATTCTAATCAGAAGATATTTCGTTTTTCACCATAGTCCTCAAAGTGCTCTCGAAGGTCCCGTCATGGATCCGTCCATGACAGTTTCCAAGCTGCGTAATATAAAGAAAGCATTATCTATGTGACATGATTACACGTATCACAAAGTAGTTTCCCAGAAAGCTTTTTCCAGTTTTAGTCTGAGGCTATTTCCCTTTTCACCATCGGCACCAACATGCTCGCGAATATCACTCAGTACATGCTTCTGTACATGGTTTCCCCAATGCTGCATTAGAAGAGAGGTATAACACTGTGAGTGGAATGCACACGTCACAAGGCAGTTCCTTGGAAAGCTTCTCTCTGGTTTTGATCTGAACATATTTTCTTTTCCACAGTAAAAATCAAAGTGCTCCCGAATATCCCATCACATGGTAAGCATACACAGGGTTAGATAACTGCTCAATGAAAAGAGGAGCTTAACTGAGTGAGAGACATTAAGACGACACAGAGCAGTTTTACAGAAGATTCCTTCTGGATTTTCCCTGAGAATACTTCATTCTCCGTGGTCTAAGGATCGTTTCTAAATGTCCTTCCACAGATTCCACAAAAATAGTGATTTGAAGCTGTTCAATCCAAAGAACAGTTTAACTCTGAGATGAATACACACATCGCAAAGGAGTTGGTCAGAAAGATTCTCTTCAGGTTTCATCAGAAGACGTTTCCTTGCTCACCACAAGCCTTCTGGCATCACTAAATATCCCTTCACAGATTATTCAAAGACGAGGTTTTGAAACTGGGCTACATAGAGTAAGCATTAACTCTGTGAAGTGAATGCACATATCAGAGAGCAGATCCTTGGAACGCTCCTTTTTCGATTTTATTTCAGTATATTTCACTATTCGCCATACTCCTGAATGCGCTCCCAAATATCTCCTTTTCAGTTTCACAGGAACGGTGTTCAAACACTGCCTTGTGAGAAAAGAGGCATAACTCCCTAAGTGGAATGCATACATCACAAAGTCTTTTCTCAGAAATTTTTTCACCACTTTTTATCTGAGGATATCTCCTCTTTCACCGTAGGCCTGAATGTGCTCCCGAATGTCCCCTCATGGATCGTGCATGACGGAGTTTATAAACTGCATAATATAAGAAAAGTTTTAACTATGCGAGATGAATAAATATGTCTAACACCAAACAGCTTCACAGAAATATTTTTTCCAGTTTTTGTCTAAGGATATTTCCTTTTTCACCATAGCCATACCTATACTCCCTAATGTCTCTTGGTAGCTTCTTCTCCAAAAGGGATTCCGGAATCCTATGCTAGAAGAAAGGTGAGTGGAATGCACACGTCATTTTGTGAGTGGAATGCACACAACATTCTGTGAGTGGAATTCTGTGAGTGGAATAGACATGTCGCAAAGCAGCTCCTCAGAAAGCTTCTCTCCAGTTTCTATCTGAAGACGTTTCCTTTCACACCATAAGCCTCAAAGCACTCCCGAATATCCCTTCACAGAAAAAACAAAAACAGTGTTATGATACTGGTCATTGAAAAGAGAAGCTTAATTGTGTGAGCAGAATTCACGTGACACAGAGCAGTTTCACAGAAAGCTTCCTTCTGGTTTCTCTCTGAGGTTATTCCTTTTTCAAGATATTCTAAAGAGCGTTTCCAAATGTCCTTTCTCAGATTCCACAGAAACAGTGATTTCAAACTACTCATTCCAAAGAATGATTTAACTCTATGAGATGAGCACAAACTTCACAAAAGAGTTGCGCAGAATGCTTCTCTCAAATACTCGATGGAAGACATTTCCTTGCTCGACACAGGCCTCTGGTTGCCACTTACTATCCCTTGGCAGAATCCCCAATGACCGACTTTCAAACCGGGAAATATAGAGCTAGCTTTCACCCTCTTAAAAAGGTAATATGTCCGAGAGCAGTTTCTTCGAGTGCTTCTTTTTGTTTTTTGTTGGACATTTCAATTTTGCCATAGTCTTCAATGTGCTTTGTATATCACTCTTTGGTTTTACAGGAACTGTGTTCAAATTGTGCCTTATGAGATCAAAGTTATAAATCCCTGAGTGCAATGTACACGTCACCAAGCAGTTTCCCAGAAAGCTTCTCTCCCGTTTTGATCTGACTATATTTCCTATTTCACTATAGGCCCGGATGTGATCCCAAATATCCCTTCATGGATCCTTCCACAAGGGAGTTTCCAAGCTCCATAATGTAAAGAAAGCTTCATATCTGTGAGATGAATAAATATAGCAAAAAGAAGATTCACAGAAAACTTATTTCCAGTCTTTATCTGAAAAGTTTTCCTTTTTCATCACAAACCAGAATGTGCTCCCGAAGGTCCATCCTGGATCCGTCCATGACAGTTTGCAAGTTGCATAATGTAAAGAAAGATTTATCTTTGTGAGATGATTACACATATCAAAGAGTAGTTTCCTAGAAAACTTCTTTCCAGTTTTTCTCTGAGACTATTTCCTTTTCACCATCGACATCAAAAGGCTCCCGAATATCACTTGGTACCTGTTCCTTCAAAAGGGTTTACCCGACGCTGTATGAGAAGAGAGGTATAACACTCTGACTGGAATGCACATGAGACAAAGCATTTCCTCGGAAAGCTTCTCTCCAGTTTCGGTCTGAACATGTTTCTTTTTTCACCATAAGCCTCAAAGTGCTCCCAAAATATTGCATCAAGCGCCTAACATACACAGGGTTATAAAACTGCTGAATGAAAAGAGAGGCTTAATTGAGTGAGAGTAATTAAGACAACAGAGAGCAGTTTCACAGAAAGCTACCTTTTGGATTTTACCTGAAGATACTTCTTTCTCCATATTCTAGGTACCGTTCCCAAAGGTCCTTCTGCAGATTATACAAAAACAGTGATTTCTAACTGTTCAATCCAAAGAACAGTTTAACTCTATGAGACGAATACACACATCGCAAAGCAGTTGCTCAGAAAGTTTCTCTGCAGCTTTTATCGGAAGACGTTTCTTTGCTCACAAGCCTCTGGGTGTCACTAAATATCCCTTCACAGATTCCTCAAAGACAGAGTTTCGAAACTGGGCAACAGAGAGTCAGCATTAACTCTGTGAAGTGGATGCATATATCAGAGAGCGATTCTTGGAACGCTCCTTCCTCGATTTTATTTCAGTATATTTCACTATTCACCATAGTCCTCAATGCCCTCCAAAATATCACCTTTTCGGGTTCACATGAACTGTGTTTAAACACTGCCTTTTGAGAAAAGAGGTATAACTCCCTGAGTGGAATGCATACATCATGAAGTTGTTTCTCAGAAAGCTTCTATCCAGTTTTTATCTGAAGATACCTCCTCTTTAACCGTAGGTCTGAATGTGCTCCCGAATGTCTCTTTGCGGATCCATGCATGATGGAGTTTCCAAAATGCATAATATAAGAAAAGTTTTAACTATGCGAGATGAATAAATATATCTTACACAAGGCAGTTTCACAGAAAGTTCCTTCCAGTTTTTGTCTGAGGATATTTTCTTTTTCACCATAGCTATCCCTATACTCCCGAATGTCTCCTGGTGGCTTTTTCTCCAAAAGACATATGGGAATCCTCTAGGAAAAGAACAGTGAGTAGAATGGACACGTCATTCTGTGAGTGGAATGCACACGTCATTCTGTGATTGGAATTCTGTGAGTGGAATGCCCACGTCACAAAGCAGCTCCTAGAACGTTTCTCTCCAGTTTCTATATGAAGACATTTCCTTTCTCATTGTCAGTCTGAAAGTGCTCCTGAATATCCCTTCACAGACTAAACAAAAACAGTGTTATTATACTGCTCAATGAAAAGAGAAGCTTAACTGTGTGAGCGGAATTCATGTAACACAGAGCAGTTTCACAGAAAGATTCCCTCTGGTTTCTCTCTGAAGTTATTTCTTTTTCAGGATATTCTAAAAACCATTTAAAAATGTCCTTTCGCAGAATCGACACAAACAGTGATTTCAAACTCCTCTATCCAAAGAAGATTTAACTCTACGAGGTGAGAACAAACTTCACGAAACAGTTGCGCAGAAAGATTCTCCCAAATAATCGATGGAAGACATTTCCTTGCTTGACACAGGCCTCCTGTTGCCACGTATTCTCCCTTCGCAGAACCCTGAAAGACCGACATTCAAACTGGGAATTGTAGACTAAGCTTTAACCCTGTGTAAAAATGGACATGTCAGAGAGCAGTTAGTTCGAGTTCTTCTTTCTGTTTTTTATTGGATATTTGAATTTTTCCATAGTCTTCAATAGGCTCCGAATATCACTCTTTTGGTTTTACAGGAACAGTGTTCAAATTGTGCCTTACAAGAAGAAAGTTATAACTCCCTGAGTGGAATGCACACGTCACCAAGCATGTATTCAGAAAGCTTGTCTCCCGTTTTGATCTGACTATATTTCCTATTTCACTAGAGGCCTGAATGTGATCCCAAATATCCCTTCGTGGATCCATCCACGAAGGAGTTTCCAAGCTGTGTAATGTAAAGAAATCTTCTTCTATGTGAGATGAATAAATATAGAAAAAGGCAGTTTCTCAGAAAGCTTCTCTCCAGTTTTTAACTGTCTATATTTCCTATTTCACCTTAGACCTGAATGTGATCCCAATATCCCTTCACAGATCCATCCACGAGGGAGTTTCCAAGCTGTGTAATATAAACAAGCTTCAGTAATGTGAGATGAACATACATCGCAAAAAGCAGATAACCAGAAATCTTCTTTCCAGTTTTTAGCTGAAGGTATTTCGTTTTTCTCCATAGTCCTGAATGTTCTCCCGAAGGTCCCTTCGTGGATCCGTCCATGATAGTTTCCAAGCTGCATAATGTAAAGAAAGCTTTATCTCTGTGACATGATTACACATATCACAGAGTAGTTTCCTAGAAAGCTTCTTTCCTGTTTTTGTCTGAGGCTATTTCCCTTTTCACCATTGGCATCAACATGCTCCCGAATATCACTACTCACCTTTCCTCCAAAAAGGTTTCCCCGATGCTGTATGAGAAGAGAGGTCTAAGACGGAATGGAATGCACACGTCAGAAAGCAGTTCCTCGGAAAGCTTCTCTGCAGTTTCGGTCTGAACATATTCCCTTTTTCACCGTAAGCCTCAGAGTGCTACTGAATATCCCATCACACGCTACACATACACAGGGTTAGAAAACTGCACAATGGAAAGAGAGGCTTAACTGAGCGACAGGATTTAAGACGACAGAGAGCATTTTCACAGAAAGCTTCCTTCTGGATTTTACCCGAGGATATATCTTTCTCCATATTCTAAGTATCGTACCCAAATGTCCTTCCTCAGATTACACAAAAACAGTGATTTCAAGCTGCTCAATCCAAAGAGTGGTTAAACTCCATAAGACGAACACACACATTGCCAAGCAGTTGCTCAGAATGTTTCTCTGCAGGTTTCATCGGAAGATGTTTCCTTGCTCACCAGAAAACTCCCGATGTCACTAAATATCCCTACACAGATTCTTCAAAGAATGAGTTTTGAAACTGGGCAACATAGCGTAAGCATTAACTCTGTGAAGTGAATGCACATATCAGAGAGCAGGTTCTTGGAACACCTATTACTCGATTTTATTTCAGTATATTTCCCTATTCGCCATATCCCACATTCCACTCCGAAATATCACTTTTTCCATTTCACAGGAATAGTGTTCAAGCGCTACCTTGTGAGAAACGAGGTATAAATCCCTGAGTGGAATGCATACATCACAAAGGTGTTTTTCAGAAAGCATCTATCCAGTTTTTATCTGAGGATATTTCCTCTTTCACCATAGGCCTGAATGTGTTCCCAAATGTCCTTTCGCGGATCCGTGCATGACGGAATTTCCAAATTGCGTAATATAAGAAAAGTTTCAACTATGTGAGGTGAATAAATATATCTAACACAAAGCAGGTTCACAGATATATTCTTTTCAGTTTTTGGCTGAGAATATTTATATTTTTACCATAGTCTTCCATATACATACGAATGTCTCATGGTAGCTCTTTCTCCAAAAGGGATTCCAGAATCCTCTAGGAGAAGAAAGGTATATTTCTGTGAGTCACATGCACACGTCACAAAGCAGCTCCTCAGAAAGCTTCTCTCCAGTTTCTGTCGGAAGATGTTTCCTTTCTCACCGTAAGCCTCAAAGTGCTTCAGAATATCCCTTTGCAGACTAAACAAAAACAGTGTTACTATACTGCTCAATGAAAATAGAAGCTTAACTGTGTGAATGGAATTCACGTGACACAAAGCAGTCTTACAGAAAGCTTCCTTCTGGTTTTTCTCAGAGGTTATTCCTTTTTCAGGATATTCTAAAGAGCGTTTCCAAATGTCCTTTCCCAGATTCCACAGAAACAGTGATTTTAAACTGCACAATCCAAAGAATGACTTACCTCTATGACATGAATACAAACATTACAAAAGAGTTGCGCAGAAATCTTCTCTCCAATTTTAGAAGGAAGACATTTCCTTGTTCAACACAGACCTCCGGATGCCACATACTATCCCTTCGCAGAAACCTCCCGGACAGACTTTCAAACTGGGAAATGTACAGTAAGATTTAACCATGTGAAAAGAATGGACTTGTCAGAGAGCAGTTTCTTTGAGTTCTTTTTTCTGTTTTGTATTGGGCAACATTTCACTTTTTTCCATAGTCTTCAATGTGCTCTGAATATCACTCTTTAATTTTACAGGAACAGTGTTCAAACTGTGACTTATGAGAAGAAAGTTATACCTCTCTAAGTGTAATGCACGCAACACCAAGCAGTTTCTCAGAAAGCTTCTCTCCAGTTTTTATCTGACTATGTTTCCTATTTCAATATAGGCCTGTATGTCATCCCAAATATCCCTTTGCAGATCCATCCACGAAGGAGTTACCAAGCTGCGTAAAGAAAGTTTCATCTATATGAGATGAATAAATATAGTAAAAAGCAGATTCACAGAAAGCTTCTTTCCAGTTTTTACCTGAAGATATTTCCTTTTTCATCATAGTCCTGAATCTGCTCCTGAATGTCCCTTTGTGGATCCGTCCATTACAGTTTCCAACCTGCGAAATGTAACGAAAGCTTTGTCTACGTGATATGATTACACATATCACAGAGTAGCTTCCTCGAAAGCTTCTTTCCAGGTTTTGTCTGAGGCTATTTCCCTTTTCACCATCAGCATCAACATGCTGCCGAATATCACTTGGTACCTGTTTCTCCAAAAGGGTTTAACCGAGGCTGCATGAGAAGAGAGGTATAACACTGTGAATGAAATACACATGTCACAAAGCAGTTCCTCAGAAATCTTCTCCCAGTATCAGTCGGAACATATTTCCTTTTTCACCGTAAGCGTCAATGCGCTCCCGAATATCCCATCACAGGCTAAACATACACAGGGTTACTAAAGTGCTCCATGAAAAGTTTGGTTTAACTGAGTGAGAGCCATTAAGACGACACAGAACAGTTTCACAGACAGCTTCCTTCTGGATTTTCGCTGAGGATATTTCTTTCTCCATGTTCTAACGATCGTTCCCAAATGTCCTTCCTCAGAGTCCACAAAAACAGTGATTTCAAACTGCACATTCCAAAGAACGGTTTAACTCCATGAGACGAATACACACATCGCAAAGCAGTTGCTCAGAACGTTTCTCTGTAGGTTTCACCAGAAGACGTTTCCTGGCTCACCACAAGCTTCCGGGCATCACTAAATATCCCTTCGCAGATCCTTCAAAGGCAGAGTTTCAAAACTGGGTAACATAGAGTATGCAGTAACTCTGTGAAGTGTATGCACATATCAGAGAGCAGATTCTTGGAAGGCTTCTTCCTCGGTTTTATTTCAGTATATTTCACTATTCACCATAGTCCACAAAGCGCTCTGAAATATCACCTTTTTGGTTTCATGGGAACAGTGTTCAAACAGTGCCTTGTGAGAAAAGAGGTATAACTCACTGAGTGGAATGCATACATCACAAAATCGTTTCTCAGAAAGCTTCTATCCAGTTTTTATCTGAAGATATCTGCTCTTTCACCTTAGGCCTGAATATGCTCCCGAATGTACCTTCGCAGATCCGTGCATGGCGTAGTTTCCAAACTGCATAATATAATAAAAGTTTTAAGTATGCGAGATAAATAAATACTTCTAAAATAAAGAATTTTCACAGAAATCTTCTTTCCAGTTTTTGTCTGAGGATATTTCCTTTTTCCCCATAGCCGTCCCTATGCTCCTGAATGTCTCTTCGTAGCTTTTCCTCCAAAAGGGATCCAGAATCCTCTAGGAGAAGAAAGGTATATTTCTGTGAGTGCAATGCACACGTCACAAAGCAGCTCCTCAGAAAGCTTCTCTCCAGTTTCTGTCTGTAGATGTTTCCTTTCTCACCATGAGTCTCAAAGCACTCCTAAATTTACCTTCTCAGACTAAACAAAAACAGTGTATGATGCTGCTCAGTGAAAAGAGAAGCTTAGATTTGTGAGATTACACGTGACACAGAGCGGCTTCACAGAAGGCTTTCTTCTGGTTTCTCTCTGATGTTATTTCTTTTTCAGGATATTCTAAAGAGAGTTTCCAAATGTCCTATCTCAGTTTCCACAGAAACAGTGATTTCAAACTGCTCAATCTGAAGAACGATTTAACACTATGAGATGAATACAAACATCACAAAAGAGTTGCGCAGAAAGCTTCTCTCCAATTTTAGAAGGAAGACATTTCCTTGTTCGACAGAGACCTCCATTGCCACTTACAATCACTTCGCAGAACCCTCAGAGACAGACTTTCAAACTGGGAAATGTACAGTAAGATTTAACCATGTGAAAAGAATGGACTTGTCAGAGAGCAGTTTCTTCGAGTGATTCTTTCTCTTTTTTATTGGACGACATTTCACTTTTTACCATAGTCTTCAATGTGCTCCGAATATCACTCTTTAGTTTTATAGGAACTGTGTTCAAACTGTGCCTTATGAGAAGAACGTTAAGCATCTATGAGTGTAATGCACAAAACACCATCCAGATTCTCAGAAAGCTTCTCTCCAGTTTTTGTCAGACTATAATTCCTATTTCACCATAGGCCTCAATGTGATCCCAAATATCCCTTATCGGATTCATCCATGAGGAAGCTTCCAAGCTGCGTAATGTAAATAAAGCTTCATCAATATGAGATGAATGAACATAGCAAAAAGCAGATTCACAGAAAGTTTCTTTCCAGTTTTTATCTGAAGATATTTTCTTTTTCACCATAGTCCTGAATCTTCTCTGAATGTCCCTTCGTGGATGCGTCCATGACAGTTTTCAAGCTGCATAATGTAACAAAAGCTTTGTCTATGTGAGATGATTACACGTATCACAGAGTAGTTTCCTAGAAAGCTTCTTTCCAGTCTTTGTCTGAGGCTATTTCCCTTTTCACCATCGGCATCAACATGCTGCTGAATATCACTTGGTACATGTTCTTCCATAAGAGTTTCCCCGACACTGTATGAGAAGAGAGGTATAACACTGTGTGAAATGCACACGTCACAAGGCAGTTCCTTGGAAACCTTCTCTCCAGCTTTGGTCTGAACATATTTCCTTTTTCACCTTATGCCTCAAAGTGCTCCCGAATATCCCGTCACATGCTAACCATACACACCCTGAGTGGAATGCGTGCATCAGAAAATCCTTTCTCAGAAAGCTTCTGTCCACTTTTTATCTGAAGATATCCCCTTTTTCTTTTTTTTTTTTTTATTATACTTTAAGTTCTAGGGTACATGTGCATAACATGCAGGTTACATATGTATACATGTGCCATGTTGGTGTCAACTCGTCAGCACCCATCAATTCATCATTTATATCAGGTATAACTCCCCAATGCAATCCCTCCCCCCTCCCCCTTCCCCATGATAGGCCCCAGTGTGTGATGTTCCCCTTCCCGAGTCCAAGTGAGCTCATTGTTCAGTTCCCACCTATGAGTGAGAACATGCGGTGTTTGGTTTTCTCTTCTTGTGATAGTTTGCTAAGAATGATGGTTTCCAGCTGCATCCATGTCCCTACAAAGGACGCAAACTCATCCTTTTTTATGGCTGCATAGTATTCCATGGTGTATATGTGCCACATTTTCTTAATCCAGTCTGTCACTGATGGACATTTGGGTTGATTCCAAGTCTTTGCTATTGTGAATAGTGCCGCAATAAACATACGTGTGCATGTGTCTTTGTAGTAGCATAATTTATAATCCTTTGGGTATATACCCAGTAGTGGGATGGCTGGGTCATATGGTACATCTAGTTCTAGATCCTTGAGGAATCGCCATACTGTTTTCCATAATGGTTGAACTAGTTTACAATCCCACCAACAGTGTAAAAGTGTTCCTATTTCTCCACATCCTCTCCAACACCTATTGTTTCCTGATTTTTTAATGATTGCCATTCTAACTGGTGTGAGATGGTATCTCATTGTGGTTTTGATTTGCATTTCTCTGATGGCCAGTGATGATGAGCATTTTTTCATGTGTCTGTTGGCTGTATGAATGTC